>NC_143587.1:72267603-72570633 GCF_048544385.1 Mastigoproctus giganteus | reverse complement strand
GATTTATTTTTATCACATGTATCAACCTGCCCCCTTCTGTGGAGATACTCTTCACTGGACAAATAAGGTTAAGGTTACTATTTGCATAACACTGGTTCTACCCTGTTGATGAGAACAAACAATGGATCTGTTCACAATTCTTTGATTATATCTGCTGCTGCTACATTTCTAAAACAATAGTAAGTTTTTAATTTTTTTCTGATCCATAATTAATAATAAATCAACCAGATTCTTATATTGCACTAAATGTTTTTGGATGAAATCAAAACACAGATTTTCATAAAAATTAAATGAATTTCACCTTGATAAAATGCATCATTGTGTACTTAAGTAGTTTCCTCTTAAGGTTTGCAGCCATGTTTCTTTTTGAATGCATATTTCTGGTTTTTTTTTTTTTTTTTTTTTTGTTGTCTCTCCCCTCCTCAATTGTAAAAGACCTTTTACAATTCTGAAGTAATTAATTTTCTACGATTGACCATAACTATCTCTGATCTTTTTCCAAGGTTAGGAGTTGAAGTTGAAAATTAAAACAATTATTTTTTAGGTGCATACTGAAATTAGCAATGGCATAGGATTGTCTTTCCATTTGGTTCCAGTTCCCTGTTTCCTCTGAGGAGGGAAATGGATAATTTGTTTTGTCTTATCCCTCTCTCTTTTTTTGTTTCGTTGGTGCACCAAAAAAAAAAAACACCCTATGGTTTCATTTCACTATGTCGCTAATGTTGATGTTGATATGCACTCATTAATTCACACTAATTTTGACTATCTGAGAATACCATTCAAAAATGCTTGAAAATGCAGTTCCAAAGAATTCTGGCAAAAGCAGGGTCTTTTAAGTTCCATTTCCAAGCTCAATTTGCAGGTATTTACAAGGGATTACATCACGCATAATTAGTTGTTCTGCTGTATTTTGCTTTTTAAATTTGTTTGATTTGCATGAAAGACTATTTCACGCAATTCATTTTAATTGTGTTTAATTGGTTTTTAATTATTTCTTACTCTAATGTAAGTTTTTCGATTTTTTTCGTTTTAATTTCTGGAGAGTATCATACAGAAGTGTTCTACGTACTATATTGAGGTTAACTCCTCTTATTATTTTACAAATTGGAGCAGTGTGATATTAAGGATAAGTTGCTACAATGGATAAAAGGATGATTAAGTGGGAGAAGACAGAGAGTGGTAATCAATGGATGCTGCTCTTTGTGGACTAATGTTATTAGTGGAGTCGCCCAGGGTTCAGTGTTGGGTCTGGTGTTGTTTTGTATATTATGGCAGGCTTAATGTCTAAGTTTGTAGATGATACAAAGGTTGGCAGGGTTATTAATGACACTAATGACAGTATGCTACTGCAACAGAATCTAGAACATTTGGGCAGATGGGCTGAGAAGTGGCAACTGAAGTTTAACATTGACAAATGCAAAGTACTGCATATGGGTAAAAGTAACCCCAGAGAAACATACCAACTGTGGTTACTATGCTTAGGGTGGTAGAAAATAAAAAAGACATGGAAGTAATTGTGTAGTCAGATGAAATTTTCTGAGCAGTGCAGTCAGGCTGCCTGAGCAGGTCATGGGGTCTTGTCAATGATATCCAGGAATTTTGCTAGTAGGGAAAAGGAGGTGATTATTCCTTTGTTTAAGGCAGTGGTCAGGCCATGGCTTGAGTACTGTGTACAGGTCTGGAGGCCTCATTTTAGGAAGGATGTAGAGTTGTTTGGGCGAGTACACAGGAAGGCAACAAAATTGTTGAGTGGAACGGAAGGGTGGTCTTATAAAGAAAGGCTTAAGTTCTGCAAATTGCAGCTTCTGGAGACTAAGCACCTCCGAGGTGATCCGATTGAGGTGTATAAGGCCTAGAATGGTTTGAGCAGGCTCAATTCTGATGGGATTCTTCCTCTTGCTCAGATTACGAACCTGAGGAGGCATAAATTCAAATCAAGGAAAGACTTATAAAATAGATGTGCAAAAATTTGCCTTTAGCCAACAGGTAGTTGATTGCTGGAACAAACTTCCATCTGTCATTGTGGAAGTTGATAGCTTAAATAAATTCAAGGAGGTACTGGACAAACGTTTAGAGGGAATGGATGTGTGAAATGTTTTTTTTTGGGCTGATGCTACATAAGCTTGCTTTCTTGCATTACATGCCTTGATTACTGTTACTACTAATTTACAAAGTCATAGTACTGTAAATGACATGGTGAACAAAAACTTAATGGGGATATTGAGTGTTCTGAGAGCTGAATACTTAATGTGTAAACCATTTTTATTTTTGTTTGTCATGGTATTTTCAGTATTATGATTTTAATTTGTAAGTTATATAAATAGTAATCTTAATTTAATACCTGCTGTAGAAGGTCCTCACAGAAGGGTTGATACATGTTGGAAAAACAAACCCAATTATAATACAGAAATGTTGCCTTTCTTTAAATTTCCATTTATACCCTGTTTGGCCACTGTAGTCAGATAAGTGTATAACTTCATTGTGACTGTTTGCCTGCAGTGCAACAATTAACAATGAATTATTATTTTTTTTTTAAATTTTTTTTTTACTTTGCGAAAGCATATGGACTATATCATAATGTGTATGCTGTTTATATTCATCACACAGAACCACAACCATCCTTCAATAATTTCTTACATCAATGCCCTTTTCCCAGCACACCATATGTAATCCCAAAAAGCAATAATTACTGCATTTGTAACCTCACAAAAAGGTACTTGCTAATAGAGACACTTCATGATATGACTAAAAATTCCTAGTGTTCCAGCCTATAATGAACCAGAAGTAGCTTTTCTTTTAAATAAAGATTTTTTGTGCAAGTGATGAAATGCTACTTTTCTTTTTACATTTTAGCATACATAAAATAAAAAAAACCTGAAGTTTTACTAATGCACTTATATTCATGATTAATGAATGAGTAGATGTCTTATCTCTTTGGAGAGGAAAGTAAAAAAAAATTAGATCTGTTCTCAATTCAATTCAAAATGTGATCCCAAGCTTTGGATGTTCTCACACAGGTATTATTTGCTATTTTAATCAGAAATTGTGTGTGCATACACAGAAATCACAAAGAGCAGAAATTCTTCTCTGGTTGTGTGTCATGGTTAATATAGTTGATGTATACTGAAAAAAGGATAGCATGGATTCTACAAATCTCCAATTATAATTTGTCTAGAATTGCAATTCAGGTTATCAAGAGAAAAATGTTAGACTGTGATATGACCCTTCATTTTCTTTAATTTTGTTCAGAAGATTTTGCAAAGCTTTCAAGAATGGATTGATTAATCCTGTATTTCTGTTAGAGCCACACACCCAATTGTTATATAAGCTGTCATCCAACAAGTATTTATTGATGAAATTATATTAATACACAGATCAGGCAGAAACTTAATGCATTATTAAGCATCTGTTAAAATCTTATCATGGAAAAAGTTTTTATAAAATAATTACTGAGAGAAAGAAAAGCCCTAGTATAATAAATATAATAAATTCACTTAAACCACATGGATAGTTTATGAAGTGAATTATTGTGCTATGTCTATAAAGTGTACCAACTCATCACATGTTGGCAATGTTTTTGGATTGTGGCCTGAGAACAGATGTCGATAGAATTCAAACCAGAATCAGAAAATGTGCTAGTGTTAAGTAGATATATTGAGTTGATGCACTGTGTAAACAGTTAACAAAAAAAACCTGCTGTTTCTAATTGTTCAAATGGTTTATTAGTATTTCTTTTTTTTTTTTTTTTTCCCCCAGTAATTCAATATGAATAACCAAGTATTATCCTATTCCCAATATTTAAAATTTTGTAACAAAAAGACAAGTTCAAGAATTATATATTTTGTCAACCTGAATGCTTTTCCTTATTTTTCAAGAAATTTGCTTTGTTCTTTCATATACAAGGTGACTATGCATAACAAAGACTACCAGCTATATATTTGGAGAAAATATTAAAAGGTGGAGGGGTGAACCCATGAACAAGTAAGTTAGAATAACCTGAATTTAATGTTTTTCTGAATTTAATGCATTATCGCTAAGATAGTAATTTGAATTTTTTTCTAGTTTGTATCATAAATGTATCATTATGCATTGCTGAATGATCCACGTTCAAAAACCCAAACTTTTATTAATCATAATCATTTGGTTGTCCCGGAGTATAAACAGAAAAATTTATTTTATTTTTTTTTTTATAATGAAAAATTCATTAATGAATTATTTTGTGAAAATGAGAAGTGGAAGGTTAAAACTTGGACAAAAAGGGTAAATCACAGCAGGTGTTGAATGTGTCCACACACATGCAGTAATCTCAAAGAAAATGAAATGGCCAATTAAGACAGGAGATTACAGACTAAAATTCCTCTGACATAACACAATTCCCAAAAAAACAAAAAGTCCACTGTCAATGTTCACATATATTCATTCCATAACTGCGATACATTGTCAAAATATATAATGTCTCACTATGAATATGGTAAATAAGTGTAAACTATTTTCAAAAGCATGCACCTTAAGATAATCCCATATAGTTAATAAGCTGCCAAATTCAAATTAAGAAGTCACAAAGTCTTTTGAGATAACATGCTGAAGCAAGCTCAAACATGTTATTTCACACAGATGATTAAAACATTGGTAGTTTACATTTGGAATTTAGCATGTTTTCAAATAAATTTTGCCTGATCATTTATGCAACTGGGATGTTGCACATCCACGTGGATTCTTATTGTTCCCATTCCCTGTGTTTGACTGTTAATGTAAATGAGAGGTTCTTTGGTGTAAAATATGTGAATAAACAGCTACAAATCCTCTGTGATTATTCTGGTTTTGAAGAAATTTGCTTTGTCAATAAGGGAATCACTTACTTTTATTTGGTTTTTCGACAAGTGAACAGTACTGATATGATAGAGATGAAGTTTAATCTGTTTAGTATTTTGTTTTACCTGTTCTTTGGTAATCTGTATGACAGTTCAGAATGGCCAGTTGGATACCACAGTGATATCAGGAATTTTGCAACAGCTTATTATTGATATCTTGCATCTCTTCTGGAGTCAAGATAAGTAGTCTTCCACTTGGCGGTTCTAACAAAGACAGTCCTTGTTTCATGAAATTTTTAGTTTCCCAAAATGAAGACTTCATGGGTACATCACACTTATGTTGAATTTTTTATCTATATACTGTTATTATTATTTTTTTTCATCAGACCTGATTGAAAAGTAATTTTCAATAAGAAAACAGCATTGTCACTGCTGCAAAAGCTCCTTGCAATTTTGAATTAATGTTTGTTGTTGATATTCAGTTAACTGGATGCACTGCACCATCTGTTATGCAAATTTTTAACTATATTTCTCATTTTCACAAAATTTTCTATACCTTAAGTGTCATTCAATAAATAAAACTTTAGTTTTCCTGACTTTTGGATCACTATGTACCAGTTGAAGCAATGAAAATTAATACAGATTATAGTTGGGGATTAATTTGAAAGAACAATATGGTCCAGCATATACTGGTGTTCTCAGTATACTTCTTTTTAAATGAAGAAATCATAAAAATAAAGTCCTCTACTAGCCTTTATGGTTAGTATATTAACAAGTAGCAGTGCCAACCTGATCTTTATTTTATTATATTTCCATTTCTATTCAGAGATTCACTGAAATAGTTAAAATTATACCAAAAAAATTAATCTATATTATTATAAATAAAATAAATAAAAGCATTAATGGAAGAAAAGCATAACATGAAATTTACATTTTATAGATTTGGTATACTTTTAAGTATCAGTACACTTCATGAAAATTGGAATCATTTTCATGAATGTAATGTAGTAATTATTTAATATCTTAATTTTTTTTTTTTTTTTTTTTTTTGATTTGGTAGTTGTTGGCGTATCGGCTTCTGTTGCCATATTGCACCTCCCAAGGTTTTTGGCAGTACTTTGATCCAAGCCCGAGGCGGGAATCGAACCCGCGACCTTTGGGCTGCCGGGCAGGTACTTTACCCACTCGGCTAGCCCGGTCGGCTAATATCTTAATCTTTTTAACATTAATGAATAGTGGTTTTTCATCACTATAGGCTTTTTCTGGAGGTGGGATTGGGAATTTCCGGCTAATCTTGTTAATCTAAAAATACTGCTGTCATTCCATTGATAAAGTCTCTCTTGTTTTCACGGAAACTGCTGCTAAGTTGTTATATTAAAACAAGCAGTAGTTTAAAATTGGAAAGGACACCTTTTGGTCCTTAGGTACTCTTTTTCTTGATTCAACTGCAAGCAACCGTCATTTGTAATTGATGCTGAAATTAGAGGAATGCAATGTACAGTAGACTTTCGAAATAACAGCACATTCAGGAATTCAAGGTGCCATTATTTTGATTTTTCCATTATCTAGAAAGTTTTATTTTTAATGTCTTTAATGCAGAATTAATGAGGCCAAACAAGAAATAGAGAGATCAAGAATGCAATTTTATTAACTGCACATAAAAAAACATAAACATGTTGACGATCCAATGTTATATTCTGCCATTAATACACTTCTGCGTATGCCCCATTCTATTTTCTTTATTGTATCAAGTTTAGTCTGCACATGTAGCACAGTGGTATAGTCACCGTCCTTCCCACACTGGATGGAAAAGGCCCGAGTTCGAATCGATGATGCGATGAGCTTTTATAGGTTTTTTTCACTTCGTTGCTGAGTTAATGGGTCTCAGGCATAGATAGCAAGTTTTTCCCCCCAGAAACTGGGGTTTTTCATCCGGCAAAACAGGAAAATCAAGCAGAAAACATGCAATTTACAGACACAATACACGTGGGTATGTGAATTAACATTCCGAGTGACCCTAATGCAATAGTTTGGATTATATCAAGTTTGTCACTAAAGCTTTAATGTTGTTCTGTCCTTCTCCGTATGAGGTTCATTAACTTTAGAAGCCATAGTGAGGGGTTTTTAATTTAATATAAATGTAAAACAGTGGTATAATCTGTGATATCAGTACAGAATTCACTTTGAAAATAGTGAATGTAAACAAATACAGTAATCACGTGACTTGCTGTTTTCTTTTTTTCGGCACAGCAAGACATCTGCACTGTATGTATACACACGATCTCAATGTGCTGTTATTTGGGGTGCCGTTATTTCGACAGTCTACTGTAGATGGAATTTTTCAAGCGAACTTGCCATTTCAAAGCTTTCTACCTAACTGTTCTTATCAAATTTTGCATTCTTCTTTTTTTCTTGTTAGGCTTTTACTGTCAATAACATCACTGGAACAAAGTATCTTAAGAAAACTTGAGTAACACGATAATTAATATAATATATTAATTAACTAATAATTAACAATACTTAACTAATAAAATAACATATAATGATAGTAAATTATAACACATCTGCAGTCTGGAATGTAAATAAAAACAATAAAATAAGCTGAGATCACCTATTATGTGTTCATTATTTTAAAAAAAAATTGACCACCAGAGGAAACTCACTGCATTTATTTTAAAAATTATATTACTCAATGACTTACATTGAAAGGACAGAATTCATGGTATACCTGGTTACTGGGCAACATGACGCTGTCACCCCCTCTCGCTAGTGGACGAACCCACCGCTCGGAAGGTATGTAGGTACATTGCATTCACACAGATGGTAATTCGATGTCAGGGTGGATAAACATCATGAGTTAACCGACTTTGAAAGAGGGATGATAGTGGGTGGCCAACACATGGGTCACTCTATTGCGGAGGTAGTACAGAAATTGCACTATCCCTGTTCGATAGTATCAGGAATATGCTACATCCAGAATAACATCCCATTGTGGACAGCGTTGTGGACGGAGAAATGTGGTGGATGAACATGACCATTGACATCTGTTTTGCATTGTTTCAGCCAGCCGAAAAGTGACAGTGGTACAAATCACTGCCAACTTCAAAGAGGGAGGTGCCAGAAACGTCTCCACCAAAGTCATCAGGCAATCATTAGCTGCAATAGGTTATGGAAGCTGCCGACACACCAGAGTCCCACCCACTGCTAACACCATGGCACTGGACCTTGGATGATTGGAGGCGGGGTCTCCTGATCTTATGAGTCCAATTTCCAGTTATTTCGAGTGGATGGGAGGGTGCGTATCTGGCAGAAACCACAAGAAGCTATGTGCCTGTCATGTCAGCAAACAACTGTTCGGGCAGGTGGACGGTCGGTAATAGTCTGGGGTGTGTTCAACTGGTGCACATTGGGACCTCTGGTACGTCTAGACACATCTCTAAATGGTCTAGGTCACATGTTCATCCTCGCAGACCACCTGCATCCCTTCATGGTCATAGTGCACCCACAGGGCAATGGACTCTTCTAGCAGGACCGTGCACCTCCCCCACACAGCAATGGTGACTAGAATGTGGTTCGAAGAGCATTCTGCAGATTTTACCACCATGGAATGGCCTCCCATTTCATCGGACATGAACCCTGTGGAGCATCTTTGGGATGCTGTGGAAAGGTCTGTTGGAGCTTTGGATCCTCTACCTAGGAATGCGATGGAATTATGGATGAACATCATGAGCAAAGTGCAGCAAGCATGGATGGAAATACCTGTGGAACACTTTCGTGAACTTGTGGACTCAATGCCTCGCCATGTGACTAACTTATCTGGGCAAAAGGTGGGCCTACCTGTTACTAGGTAGGTGTCCCATGATTTCTGTCCACTCAGTGTACACCATTTTCAAACCAAAGTTGTGTCATGGATATAATACAGACTAAATCTGTAACTTGTAATATTTACTTAATACAAAATGAATTGCTTATCCATTTTCGTGACAGTAATATATTTAGGCCATTTTTGTAAAATTACTTACCTAACTCCTTTTCAGAATAAACAAGTCAATTTGCAAATCATTTTTTCAAAATTTTTTGATTTTTCTTTTTTTCAATTTTAATTTTCATTACTTGAAGAATTTGCTGAAACTTTATCTGAAATTACCAAGTTAACAGTTTCTTCCAAGTAACAGAGTATGTCACATTCTGTAAGAAATTAGTTTTGTGCAACTTGTAAGTGATGTTTATGGTACCTTAATAAAAACTCTTGTGTTGGAATGATGAATTCTCCTTTGAACAGCTTTGTACATGAAATTTTTTGTCTGCCTTGTTTTGTTATGATAACCATAAAACCATTTCAGTTAGGTTATCAGCTCTAGCTAAGTTATTGCAAAGTGCTATACAACAGTATTTATTTTTTTGTCCTTCCTGAAATTTTGAAATAGTCCACATAACAGTATTAAATTTTTTGGCCCTTCTACACTGAGTAGTTTTCAAATGTGATAGTTGCCACCAGCACCGAATTGTTTTTACATGTCATAGTTGCCTTACTATATGCAAGTACAAGGAGTCTCAAAACTGCTGAATGAACAAAATTAATTGTATTGTACAGTAAAATTTTGTATTGTAACGTCTAATATTGTATTGTACTGTACAATACAATACAGTACTGCAGTGGGGCAACTAGGTAAAACTGTTTGGCCTCTAGGTGAAAGAACTAAAAAAAAAAATTGGAATTAATTAATAGATTCAGGAAATAAAGAAGGCTTAACAACAAATTTGTGTGTGTGTGTGTGTGGACGTGTTATAAACATATATGATAGGTAAAAGTAAAATTTGGATTACCCACGATTACTGATTATTTGTGTTACATCTTTTCATCATTTGGACAGATAATTAGGGTTTATTGTATTTGGCTAATTCAAACACAGTTGAATATTTTGTTTTATGCCTATGAATCAAAACAAAAAATAAAAGCTGGCATATCTTGTAATTAAATAAGAATTTGTTTAATTACAAGTACATTTTAAGTTATTGCACTAATGGATTTTTTTTTTTTTTGTATAAAGTGTTTCACCCTTCTACTTTGGGCACACCTCTTCTTTAGCAAGTCAAAATTTGTGAATATTCCACAACCCTTTAAACTGGTCATACAACTTTAATTTCTCTCCTTTTTTTGAGATTCTAGGTTTTATGTTTTTTTTTTTTTTTTATATTGTTGTATAGCAAGTTCTAAGGTCATCTTCAAGATCTACTGGTCTAATAAATAAATTTTTCTATTAGATATTTTTTATTAGCTTATAGATAATTTTATTATAATGAATTAGTTCTTTTTGTGACTTGTGTCCAACCACACAACTGCTATTATAATGCAGTCATTCAAGGTAAATTTGTGTGCTGCTTAAGAGGTCTTTAACCAGCACACAAATATTAACAGATTATCCTGCTAAGCTTAGTAGGATACTCTGTTAATATATGATACCAGAACAATTGTTGGTCAAAGTTAATTATGAAGCTCTTACACTAATGATATTATGTAATCTTCAATTTTAAAAAAATCACAAATTATTTTAGAAATCACATATTTTGATATAAACAGTTATTTATACATGGAACACATTTTACACAGTCTATAAATAACAAGATGTTGTAATATTCAACATGTAGAGAAACACACAATATTTACATTTCACATACAAAATAAAGAAAAATAAACAAATAAAGGTGATAAACACAACCATTTTGTTATTCTGATAATGACATTTCTCTTCTTGGGAAATTGCATAGTTGACTAGACCAAAATGAATAATAAATTCGTTGACTTAAAAATACAAAATATATAAACTAGACATTTACACAATATATAGTTGGCAATATCTCTGGTTATGTTACATTTATACATGCCAAAAGTTCCTGAAATGTAATTATGTTACAGCAGCCAATATAGATATTCTATAATGTTCAGCATTTTTTTTTTTTTTTTTTTTTACACATTAGCCTTACTATATGCGAGTACAAGGAGTCTCAAAACCACTGAATGAACAAAAGGTATACCTCTAATAACTGACTAATAATGATGAAAGTTCTATTTTTACTTTACACACATACATTGGTATTAGTAAAGATGCCATCTCTTAAGAGACAGCATCTTTACTGATATTAAAGAAATGGCAAATAATACTGCACTTTTGTGTGAAAACATTCTTAGTGCACACCTGCGATATTATTATTAGAATATATAAATTTTTTAACTTTAATTTTAAACTTTTTAATTGTACTTAAAAACATTGGAGTAAAAATAATTAATTCTTGGGAAATTGCATAGTTCTCACAAATATTTAACTAAAAATGAAGACAAAATTAAAGAAAGTCTTTCATGAAGTTAATTTGTTTTTTCAAAAATAAATTAACTGCATGTTAATTTTACTTGTAAATTAAATGTAAATTTAATTAATTTTATTTTTAGTTAATTTATTTAAAAAAAAAACTAAAAATGAAGCAAAATGCCAATTCCAAAATTTATATACTTTTCTTCTATTATTAATAAACACGTCTGATTAGAAGTCATATCTGCAGTAATATAAAAGAATTACACATTTAACTTTAATAACTTTTTACTAATGGTGTCTTAATTGAGATTGATCAAATGAATCAGAATAAAATGCAAGAATCCAGTGAATTTATAAATTAAGTCTTTTACTGAACTTCAGTGACTTTATTAATCAAAAGATATTTATCAAATGGATGTTGAGAAGCTTTAATTAATTAAACTTTTGTTATTTGAAAGCCAAGTGCCATACAGTAATTTAATTATTTAATAGATATGTAATAATATATTCATATATGGATACATTATTGTACGAGGTGTCCATAAAGTCATTGTGCACCACTATAAATGGCAATGTGTGCAGTGAAAGGTGATCCACTGTTGATTGCTAAATAGAGGTGACTTTTACTAGTGCAAGCAGTAATGCTCCCTCATCCCATACACTTACCTTCCCTCCACCTGCTTGGAATTTGTCTGCTGTATTTTCTGTTTTGTTATTGAAATGCAATTCAAATAAGTTGACCATGGTTTTGTTAGTTGAGGAAATGGAGTTCGCTGAATGGTTTCTGGACAGTGGCAGTTAATTGTGAACTTCCATCTAATAGGTTCAATTCACGATAATGCAAGGTCTGGCAGACCAACGGTCTTACTGGAGAAAACAATTAGCATTTCAGCAAGTGTATTAAGGAGCTCTCATAAATCAATCTAGAGGTTATCGCTGTGCACAAAGCACTGAGAAAATGTCTGTGCCTGTATTCATATAGACAAGTCTACAGGAACTCAGGGAATTGGATCACAAAAGTGCATACATTATTCGAGTGGACTGTTTATTACTGAAAATGGATAAAATGGTTTAGATGTTACTTTTTCCAGGCACGAAGCATTCATCACTTAAAAAATGGTCTCATGGTTTCAATTATTCATTTATGTTTAATAGCCAAAATACCCATGTATGGTCAACAAAAATTCCATTCATGAATGTAGAGACATCACTATATGATCTAAAAATTGGTGTATGATGTGAAATGTTCTGTAAGCAGATAATTGGTCCCATTTTTTTTTGAGAAACAATAAATGTGGAAGTCTACTATAATTTCCCCTTTGCAGGAAAGTTTGATATCACTTGGCATATAACTAATGTCTCCATGCAACTACTCTGGAATATGTTTGGAGACAGACTCATTTCAAAGAAGATTTGGCCCACATTTCCCCAATCTTGCATCTCTGAAGAGCAATGATAAACACTGTTCACAGGAATAATCCCTACAACCTTCAGGAGCTGCAGGAAGCCATTATGAACGTAATTACCAATATAAGTGAGGTAGACTTGATTTTTGTCTTCAAACTTGCAAAGGTATATGGATGTCTGTTTGCATGCACCATTTTGAGCACCTTTTGTAAAAGTTTACACATACATATTTTTCTATTTTTTTTTTCTTTTTTCGTGCATATTGCATTTTAAATGAAAGTTTTATAGGGGTACATATTATTTATGGACATCCTGTACATCTCTGTGGATGCTCATTTTTACATTTACCTTATACTTTAGGGAAAAAAATAAAAAACTTTATTGACATTGCATATGAAAAAAAGTATAATGTACTTTATACATGTAAGATTGCATTTAATTGTTCAGTAATTTGAAGATAAAATCTATATGAATTTACTGTTAGAATTAATCTATTATTTTTAAAAACATTTTGTTACTCACACATATATATATGTTGAGTAAGTTTGTCAGGAATTCCAAGAAATTCTCAAAAAATTGTTATGAAACATTTTTAGTAAACTGCTTCAAAAACCCTTGACAATTTAAGATTCCAACAACCAGATTACATATATTTAGTTATGGTTAAAATAAAACATTAACAACTTGCCTTAATTAAAAATACAAATTTACACACATACGCATGCATTACTGGCACCTAATAATCAGGGATGGAAATCTATTTATGATAAAAATATTTCATACTTCTTTATAGGTATCCTGTATAAACACATATATAGGTTAGAGATACGAGCTCAGCTTATAATTAGAGGTCCAAAGAAATAAATACCCCAAAAATTTAAACTAACATAAAAGTATTAGCAACAGAGTGCTCATTCTCCATCTATGAAATATACTGCTCAAAACCCATTAGAGGATATTGGTAGCGACCAAATAGTTATAATACACTGGTTCTGTGTCAAGCAGGCAATGAAATCAGAGGGTAATCTTTAGAAGAGGAAGGGGGGGGGAGAGAGAGAGAGAGGAGACTTCATCAGAAATTAGTTGTTATAATTACAAATTAGGATATTGTGCAATATATACCATTATATATATATATAGCTTTGTAGTGGGTGTAATATAAAACATTCATTAAACAAACATGCTTTTAATTTTAGTATTAACAGTATATCTCGGCACATTGATTTAAATGGTATGGAATGGCATGGAGGGCAGTTGAATACAGTGCCAGCAGTCATTTTGAGAGAATAACATTGTAATTCAATGCAAGAATAATATTATGTGTAATATGAGGTATGATTGGAAACTTTTTAGGGATAATCCATGTATGTTACCTGTTATATGAGTTGTCTATCCATATATCCCATAGAATTTTATTACTACAAATAGTGTATGTTATCTATTATCTAAGATATTTATCTGTATATCACATAGGATTTTAAATACAAGCAGCTTGACTAGTATTTACTATTTTATTTTTAAGGTGAAAATGCAGCTCAGCTCTGTTGAAGTAACAAGATGTGGATTAATGCATGAAAACATGCATAAAAACCTATAGTTTTAATTTTATCTGCATTCAACAGGTTAAAAAAACAAAAATAACAGGATGAAAAAAAAATAACAGGATGAAAATTATTCCCATGTGTTTAAAAAGATAGAAAGAAATTAACTGCATTTGCAACTAAGCTAGACTAATACAGTCATCCAAGACATTAAGTATGGACAATTGGACTGCAAGAAATTTTTACTTAAAATTGTTTTTAATTATAAAAAATGTTTCAGAGTATTTCTTCATTACTTTATTGTAATATTATTTTATATTAAAAAAATAGTACTGAAAGTAAGTCAGAAATGGGCACAGTAGAAATGGATGTGCTCATTAGAAAGTACAATTTTTTTTCCTGTTGTAGGAGGATAATAGTAACACCCAGCAAAATTATCAATGTATATTTGCACAAACATGAAGATGGCATAAACAGGACAGAAATTATATATATGCGAACAAATAGTAACATGCTAAGACTGATCTAGTTTTTGCATTCCAAAAACAATGCATCCACAGAAATTTACAACAAAACTGATCACAGAGTCTAGTGACCAGGATTTCCAAGAAAACATATGATTTTTCTTGTAACAACAATGTGGCATATCATATAGCCATGCAGATCTGCATAGGTTCTGGGATAATGTGTGTGGACATAAATTTTCACATTATAAGATCAAGTCCATATGCTTCCATAAAAAGTGGACAGTCCATTATCAGCTGCTGCTTTGGTCTCAGCCATCCAGGGTATAAATGGGAATTTACCATTTCTGCTGGGTAATGATAAAGTGTACCATGATGATAATCACTACCTGGAGGGAGAGAGGAACTCAAAATAAGCAATTTATGTAATATTTAAAAGGTCCTCCAGTTAGAGGCCATTTTCAGTTACTCTGTATATTCTTTGAAATAATAATATCTGGGCAGGAGATTTTGTGCATATACTGCATAGCCTAGACCAGTGGATCTCAATGGAGAATCCCAAAGAGATGGGTTCTCTTTGGGATCCTCAATGGAGGATCCCAAAGAGAACATTTCAGAAATTGTTGGGATGTGAGTGTTTGGATTGTCACAGATAACTTTGCAAACTAGCTGAATTATGTAAAGCTCTTCGATTTCATAGAAATACATATTTAAAATAAATATTATATAAAACTTTTTATATATATTGTATTACAAAAAAAAACTTTTATATTTTCTTATCTACCAATGGTTCATTTGTAGTTTATGATATAAATATATTGATTAAAATTCTTGGGTTTTCAATTAGTTCTTTAGTTAACACAGTTATACGTGTTAATACATATAACTATATTAACCTAAATTTAAAAAATAAAACATGAATACATGTTTTATTTTAACAGAAAACCTTAAATATTTTGATAATGCAATTCATGATTGCATTATCAAAATACTTATAAGTTTGCATACATGGTAAATATTTTTTTAACTAGTTTTATACAGGAAAAATTATTTTGATTTTCATGTAAGAAGAGGGTAGTATTATGTTCAAAAAAGATTGGGAACACTGGTCTAAACCTTTCCCTCTCAGACCATCTTTTTTGGACCAATGACACAAAATCCATTGGAAATAAAATTGCAACTGATGGTGTTGTACAGGCAGTGATGATCTTGCTGCTTTTGCTTGACTGCTGTTTTTACAGTGGATATATCAAAGCACTTTTCCACCAATGGGAAAAAGATCTAAACTGTGGTAGCAATTTTTTGAAAAAATAATATCATCATGCCTCTGCTCTATGTGTAATAATAAATGAATCAACATGGCAACATTGCGCACCCTACCTTCTGGATACACCACAGCAATAACTTAAATAGTTTTAACTTATTCTTTTAAATTTTAAAATTCTGTATAGTGGATTTAACTGTAAATTTTAAATTTAGATGGAATGTATTTAACCCTATGACTTTTGCATAAACACTAACAAAGCTGAACATTTTGCAAAATGTTTATTATTCTTTAGTTCCCTTGATAATTGATAATGATGGTGCTCATTCTCTTTCAGTGGATGATACTGTCTGTAAAGGCAGAAGTTCTCACATTTTTAAGAACTTATTTTGAACAAAGAAGTTCTCAAAAATGTGAGAACCTCTTTTGAAAAAAGTGACTGTGTATAAAATTACTGTGTATTATAAACATTGCTTTTCAGTTTTATTGGATCATAATGACGTCAGAGTGGTGGAAAAACACTACCTCTGCTGAGACAGGCTAAATCCCTTCCACGAGGAACATCAGGACACTGATAAAGTTCCTCTAGTCATTCACAGGTTTTAAACCTGCAGGTGATCTTTCCTCACATCAGGCATAGAGGCTATGAATTTCCCAAAAGAATACGGCACTAATGACAGATATATATCGTAATATTGTTTCATATCATTTTGGGTCTTTATGGTCATCACATGAATTCAGGTGTACTGTATAACCAATTCTGTTGTTTATTAGACATTTTATGTAGATTACCCAAGAAGAGCCTCAATTTAGTAAGAAGGATTAAATACTTAATGTATTATAAAGTCTTAGTTGAGTTGGGTCATTTAGACTTAGTTGCCAAACAACTTAGGCCACACCACTCACATGAATATTTACTGCAGGTCTTAGATAACTGTTACTTATGATTTGAAGAAAAGACTACAAAATATTATAGCAACCTGTAAATTTCTGATATGCTCAGCTCTTTTAGAGAAAGAAAGAAATTTTTTTTTCCTGGGGGAAAAAGTCACTTGGCCATATACTAATACTAAGTTGAGGCAAACTAATCTTTGACTGAAATGAAAATTCCAGCTCACAACTGATTTTCCAACACACTGAACCAGAGTTTTACTAACACAAATCATACCCAAATAACTGACAAATAATTTCTCTTGCTACTTAAATTTCTAGTGTTTACAAAAAACAAAAAAAAAACATGATTTCTACTGAAATTGCAATGGATTATCTGTAATATACAATTCAAGAAATATTAGTGAAATAAGATAATATGAGAGTATGGTCACTAGGCCTAGAATGATAGAGAACAGAATGTTTAGTTATAAAGTAATACTAGGCTGACAATTACATTTTAGCAGTTTGAATTGTACTACTGGAATTTTATTGAGATCCAAATAGTAAGATAGATCATGAACTTTAGTAAAAAATATGTATCATTATCCTTAGAATGAACATACCTGAATTGGATTAATGTATGTTCAATCCACTAATGGACTATTGTGTTCAGTCTAATAATAAACCCTAACTGTTTTGAGCAGTGTATATGTAACATGTTTGCATAATAATCCTTTGCATGAAATACTTCATCTCTCCCTAAATTTTCTGATTTATTAGTGCATAAATCAAAATTTTAAAAAACTCTAAAAAGATATCAAAAATTGTTATTAAACATTATAAATAAATAATTTTTGGTTTTGAAATATTTCATTTACCATATAAGGTTTATATTGGCAAAACTATAAGTAGGAAAAGTTTATAAATTCCAAAATTTAATGAGTTTAATATTAACAGTTTATCACATGTTCAGTCATAAGGTAAACATTTGGAATAATCAGCAATTAATTTTATTTTTTATGCAAGTAATCTTATTATGATTTATTGTAATTTGTGATCACTTTTAATTATATAACTGAAATAAATTAATCTTTATTAATATAATAGCTATTAAAGGATTATTATTTCTTTCATTAACACTTGAATCACCGTATACCTAGAACCAACTGCAGCAATTATTTTGACTTGCTAAATATGTACAACTATTTAGCCTCTTTCTTCTTCATTCTATTACAAATTTTGACCCAAATATATATAAAAAAAGGAAGTCAGATCCAAAAATATTTCATGTTTTATAATATCTTTAAAAAAATTATAAAAAATGAAGCAACTGATCAGCTCTTCATTTTATTTTTTTTTCTACCTCTTTCACAAAAGGTAGAAAATAAATTTTAAAAAGTTGAAATTATTTTCTGTTGCACTACTTTTTATGAAGGTGTTGATAAACAATCTGTACAAGCATTTATATATATATATATATATTTTTTTTTTATGTACATTATCAGGGCACTTGGCATAGTCAATTTAGTTAAATATTCACCTCTCAAGAACCTTGTTAAATTTTGTCATGTGATGCCATTGTGGATAGGTAGTGGTAGTTGCCTAGCCAAAGGCCTGGGTTCGAGTCCTGTCGATGACATTAGGAATTTTTATGGGCCTTTTTCTACAATGTGGCTGAGTTAGTCAGCCTTGGATGAGGGTAGCATGGTATTTTCTCATGGAAACTCTGGTTTTTTGTACAACAAACATAAAATCAAACACAGAACACAGACAATTTACAGACAGTATACGTGAAGCAATATGGTCTTAGTTGTTCCTAAAACCCTACAACAACAACTGCCTAATTTTTGAAGTAGGAAGTTTTTTTCCTGTTTACAGAGATCAATTACTTACAGTACGGAACCTAATTTAATAACTACTTCACCCATTACTTAAAAATCCCAGCAGTGCTGGCCATAAAGCCAGTAATAAATGCAGGGTTCTTGACCTAACTGTAAAAATCCAGCTTTAACAGAATGCTTAAACATCACTCTTTGCCCCAAAATATCAACTCCAAACTTGGTGCTGTTTCAGAATCTGATCATCTTTCTGGAATCTTGTTTTTTTTTTAATTACTCTTAATAAATGGATGGATGGATGGGATACACTGAACATAACATTTTAATTGGTCTTGCTTGGCACACCTTCAGGAGTATAATCAGAATGCTTGAGCAGTTTAGTTGAGTCTTTCACTTATGCTAGAAGCTTCCTTCTGAAATGATTTGCTTATTTATAAAACTAATTTTCCTCCAGAATTTTGCAACAGCACCAAGCAACACTGCATACAAGCATCTGAACAGTTGGAGATTAACTTCTAGTGAGGAGGTCTACAATTTCCAGTTGTACTGACTGTTCATGTGCTATAAATTTTAAAATGGAGGATGAAAATGTGTCAATTTGGATAATGCACCAAGATCAGTGGTCATATATTAAAAATGAAATACTATATGATCAGAACCCCACAGTACCTTGAAAGCATTTTGCAGTAATGATATTTTGGACTGAAAGAAAGTCTTTCACCTCTCAGAACACTGAAGATCTATCTTCCATTTCATGGAAAATATTTTCAGAGTATTGAAAAGTATTTCACAAAATCAAACTCAGGCATTAAACATCTTGCAAGAATGGCTGGCTAACTGGAATGGATCTGAAAGATGTTGGAGGGTAGTCATTGTGAAGGAGGATGGAGGAATCATATTCAAGGACTAAATGTACTTTGTAGATGGTTTTTTTAAAATGTATAGTTAATTAATATCTGCATAGCAGCACTTTTTATAACTCCCATAGTATCCAGAATATCTTGCAAATGGAATGGCAAACAAATGAAGTTAGCTGTCCAATACATAAAGGTGGCACCTTAGTATGAGTGGTTACAATTTGCCCCTTACTGACTGGAGCAAGTAAAAAGTAGAAACTCACCATGGGGAATAAAATTTTTAAATCAATCAAATGATTGTTATTTTTATCAGCATGGTAGGGCAAGAGCATTCTAGATTTGATCATTACCTACAAACCAGATGACCTCACAGGATAGTCAGTACAGAAACTATTAATAGGGAATGATTGCAAACTTCTAATTTGGATGATGAGGAGGGATCAGTTACAGTTATTAAAGGCAAGGATATTGATTTTAATTTTGGGAAAGCATACAGTGGTAGGTTTAAATGATCCATCTTGTCCTATATCAGCTGGGCAGATTTTATTATGGAGATGTGCAACTGTATCCCTGATTCATAAAGGTGGATCAAAAAGGTGATATGAGTAATTACAGACCTGTTAGCTTAATGTCTGTTCCAGAGAAAATAATGGAGTCACCAGTTAAAGAATTAATGCAATTATACTGCAGTCTCAGCATGGATTTGTCAAGAGGCAGTCTTTAACCAATCTGATAGATTTCAATTACTATGATGCAGTGACGAAGGAACTGGATACAAAAAATAATTTTTATATCACATACTTGGTACTTGGATTTTAGGAAGGCTTTTGATACTGCTGCACCTAAAAGACTGCTGTACAAACTGGAGCAATGTTGTATTAAGGGAAAGTTACTGCTCTGGATGGTTGGGTGGAAGAAGACAGAGTGGTTATCAATGGGCACTGCTCTTTGTGGACTAATGTTACTAGTGGGGTCCTCCGGGATTCAGTACTGTGCCCATTGTTGTTTTTAATATATATTAATGATATATTTTGTATATCAGGCTTAATATCTAAGTTTGCAGATGATATAAAGGTTGACAGGGTGGTTAACTACAATGATGATGATACACTACTGCAACAAGAGCTAGAAAAATTAGGTTGATGGGATGAGAAATTGCAGTTGAAGTTTAACATTGATGAATACATGGTATTGTACATGGCACATGGGTGCAAGTACACGTGCCTGGAGTGACTGGTGTTCAAGCCCATGACTGCTGAATACGGTGCTGTTTTTTGTATTCTGTCTTTCTTGTGAACTCTGACCATTTGGTCGTCCCGGAGTATAAACAGAAAATTTATTTATTTATTGCACATGGGTAGTAGTAATCACAGAGTAACTTATCAACTGTGTGGTACTACACTCAGGGTAGTGGAAAATGAAAGCAACCTGGGGGGGGGGTAATTGTGCAGCCAGATATGAAATTATCTGAGCAGTAAGAACATGCTGCCAAAACAGCCCTTGGGGATTTGTCAATGATATACAGAAACTTTGCTATCAGAGATATGGAGGTGATTATCTCCTTGTACAAGGTCATGGTTAAGCCACTTGAGTGCTATATACAAGTCTGGAGGCCTCACTTTAGGAAGGATGTAGACATGAATGGGTGCAAAGAAGAGCCACTAGATTGGTGAAGGGAACAAAAGGGTACTCTTACCTAGAAAGGCTTTATTTCTGCAAATTGCAGTGTCTAGAGATTATACACCTGCAGGGAGGTCTGGGGTGTTTAAAGCCTTGAATGGACTGAGTAAGCTAAATGTTAATGGCATTCTTCCTCTTGCTAAGACTACATACATGAAGGGGCATAAATTCAAGTTGAGGAAGGATGGTTACAGGCCAGATGTGTGAAAGTTTGCCTTTAGCTAGTGGGTGGTTGATTTTTAGAACAGGCTTCCATCTGTTGTTGTGGAAGTGGATGGTTTGAATAAATTCAAAAGGAAGAACTAGCAAATTTTTGGAAGTTGGTAATGCTACATATTCTTGGTCATGCTACATAAGCTTGCCTTCTTGCATCATTTGCCACTACTATTATTTGAGGAATAGCATATATACTTTATAGAGTTAAATTTAATACAGTAGCACAATAAAGGGAGTTAGGGTTATGATATGGATAGATATAAATTTCTTCATGCAGTGTAAAAAGGGCCCTTGTGATAGGCATATGATGCAAGAAAGCAAGCTTATACAGCATCAGCCAAATAAAACCCTTCCCATTTCACTGATCCATTCATTCCAAATGTTTGTCTAGTTCTGCCTTAAATTTATTTAAGCTATCAACTTCCACAACAACAGATGGCAATTTGTTCCAGCAATCAACTAACTGCTGGCTAAAGGCAAACTTCCACGCATCTATTCTACAACTGTCTTTCCTCAGTTTGAATCTATGCCCCCTCAGGTTTGTAATCTGAGCAAGAGGAAGAATCCCCTCGGCATTAACCCTGCTCAATCCATTCCAGGCCTTATACACCTCAATCAGATTGCCTTGCAGGTGCCTAGTCTCCAGAAGCTGCAATTTGCAGAACTTAAGCCTTTCTTCATAAGAGCACCAATTTGTTCCCTTCACCAGTCTTGATGTACTTCTCTGTACTCGTTCTGGCAACTCTACATCCATCCTAAAATGAGACTTCCAGACCTGTATGCAGTACTCAAGGTATGTACTGATGATTTATCAAAAATTTGCTTGTAGAGAGAGATAGGGGAGATCATATTAAAACTGTATAAAGCAATTGTAAGACTGCACTAAGAATACTGTGTCCAAGTATGGAGACTGCGCCTATTAAAAAAAAAAAAAAAAAAAAAATACTGCTTCTTTGAAAGAATTCAGGGATGGGTAAAACAAATAGTGAGATTGACAAAAGGGCACCCATACAAGGAAGGCTTTGTATATGTGGGCTACAGGGCTGGGTAACTAGGTACCTTAGAAGGGATCAATTGATTGAGGTCTATAAGGCTCTGAGAAGGGGATAACAAAATAAATGAAATGTTCACTGTTATAAATAATACTAGAACCATGGTTCCATAAATTCAAATTACAAGAAAGGAGGTTTAGATTGGACTGTAGGACATTTTCTTTTAGTCAGTGAGTTTTTAATTACTGGAATAAGTTACCGTCATGAGTAACTTCAATTATGTGGACTACAGAGGTTAGCAACTAGGCATCTCAGAGGTGACCCAATTGCAGTTTATAAGGTCTGAGAGGGGTTAGTAAAATGAATTAAGGTGGAATTTTTACTGTTATAAAGAATTCCAGACTAGGGGCCATAAATTAAAATTACAGGAGAAGCTTAGACTAGATTGTAGGAAGTCTTCTTTTAGCCAGTGGGTCGATTGCTAGATCAAGTTGCCTTCACAGGTAGTTTAGACTGACAGTTTAAATAAATTCAAAGGTCAACTGAATTAGCATTAGCAAAGGCACATGATGCAAGAAAGCAAGCTTATATAGCATCAGCCAAAGAAAAAAAAAAGTTACTTATGTGAGGAGGGAAGCACGTAATTTGTATTTTCTTATTTTTTTTTTGACCATGCAGCAAAAGCCTGCACTGTGGCTTCCTTGCACTATATAGTTTTCCATCTGGTTTGGCCAAAATGATACTGTTGGTGGTTTTAGGTATTGCCCTTAAAACCATGTTATTTCTTTTAATCTTTGATTTTAAAGCATTTAAAAATGCAAAGTTACAGATTAAGCACGCACAATGTTTTCAAAAATTGAAATACACTGCTGATTATATTCACAGTTTAAGCCAATACTGTTACTAAAACTGAAGCTAACAGCTTGGGAAAATTCAGAGGTTAGATTGATAGTTTCCTAAGTTAGGAGAAAAATACACAGATAGTTCATTTTATTTAATAAGTGCACACCAAAAATTCATTTTATTATTTTTTGGATGATGCATGGCTACTACTAGAATACAATAAAATATATATACCTAGTGTTGAGTGGTGAATAAATGTATCAAATCTAACTTAAAGCAGTGTAATGTTATTTTGTCAGACTATTTCGATACCAGTGTTGAAATAGTACCCTGTTTCTTTATGACTTTGCTACATTAGGCTCATGCAACCTATTAATAGAGGCTTATTATATACATAACAAAAGGTATGTTTCCACTCAGAAGTTTTTCTTCCAAACACTACTTTGCTGTTCATTTAGATTTGATACATTTATTTTCCACTCAACACAAGATCACTAATTGAGAATACTTGGTAGTCTGATAATGGAACCAAATAGATCTGGAACTTGTCACAGTAGTGTCTTCAAGTTTTTAATGAATAATGGATTCAGCTACTTGGGTGATGTTTTTCAATTAAAAACAATATTAGTTACTTTAGGTCTGTGCACAAATAAACAAAGCCCCTTCTTAAGAATGTAAGCCTAAGCTCTGTCACTGGATGGACAATAGTCCATCCAGTGACAGAAAAGTAACACAATGTAGCATTATTTCTGAAATTAGTTTAGCATTAGCATTGAAATAGTACCCCCCATTTATTAAATTGAACAAATGTTTTATGCCATATATTTTTAGGAAGTTGTTTTGTGGAGTTCCAGTATTTTATGCTTAATATTATGTGTAAAAGACAACCATGGATGTAGTTATCTGTTTCCATAGGATTTATTTTTATGGTTTTTTTTTATTGTAAGGGATTTTTATTTGAAATTTGACCATGGACATAGAAGTTTCTGTCTCAGTTATAGTAAAAAATAGAGAAAACCTAATTTCCATCTGGTTTGGCCAAAATGATACTGTTGGTGGTTTTAGGTATTGCTCTTAAAACATGTTATTTCTTTTAATCTTTGATTTTAAAGCATTTAAAAATGCAAAGTTACAGATTAAGTGCAACGTTTATTAAATTGAACAAATGTTTTATGCCATATATTTTTAGGAAGTTGTTTTGTGGAGTTCCAGTATTTTATGCTTAATATTATGTGTAAAAGACAACCATGGATGTAGTTATCTGTTTCCATAGGATTTATTTTTATGGTTTTTTTTTTATTGTAAGGGATTTTTATTTGAAATTTGACCATGGACATAGAAGTTTCTGTCTCAGTTATAGTAAAAAATAGAGAAAACCTAATTTCCATCTGGTTTGGCCAAAATGATACTGTTGGTGGTTTTAGGTATTGCTCTTAAAACATGTTATTTCTTTTAATCTTTGATTTTAAAGCATTTAAAAATGCAAAGTTACAGATTAAGTGCAACGTTTTCAAAAATTGAAATACACTGCTGATTATATTCGCAGTTTAAGCCATTATTTGATACTTAATTTGTTTTGCCTTTTTTTTTTTTGGTTACAAACTAAATTACATTTGTGAGCTAGCTTAGTAATCCATGTCCTTAATTATGAGAAAATCAAAAAACAAATAAATGGAAAAGATTATTAAGCTCATGGTCAAGCCAAGCAGCACTCTCTATACTGATATTATTTATCTTTCCAAAATATATATCAACACACCAAACTTTCATGTATCATTATTATAAGATTAAAATCAAAATTGCTTTATTTTAACATTCAATTGACTGATAGGATGAAAGACTTGTTTGGGTATCCTAAGTGACAGACTAATAAAGGAAAATTTAGACAGTTGCTATACTCTTGTTGACCCATGGAATAAGCAGAGCCACTATGCTAAAATATTAATAAATGTATTAATAAACAAAATCTACATATTAACCAACGATATTTTGAGCATATTTGACTCTTATACAGAGTACCAACTTATAAGACTACAAAATAAAATAAAAGTTACAAATATTACATTTTTGATTAGAAATTTTGTGCTATAACTGATAGAACATGCATAAGCTGCATGTAATATCAACCTTATGCATACATATTTATGTATGCTTGAACTGGTGAATAAGGGTAACTAAATTAAGGAGGAAATTTTTTTTTCTGAATTAACCTCTTCAGTTCATCTTAACACAGGATGAAGAATTTTTCCATGTTGCTGGTTATCTAAAATTCTAAAAATTGATTTTTGGGCATTGTGAATCTAAAAATTGGACTTTTTTAGTAGTAGATTATTAATCACATTACACAATAATTACATTTAATATTTCTATAATTATAATAATGATTTAGTTAACTGAAAAGGAGCTGTCCCTTGAAAAGTTCCATAAGTAGGGTGCATGAGGTTCAAGGTGAACCCAGAGTACTTTAATATTTATATCCCATCCATTTGTGAATACTTCTCACTACTATTTTTTTTTTCACAATTAGTTACTGTATGGACTGTAAAAATATAATTTGTATTGTTAGTGAATATAAAAAAAAAATTGTATGTCAAGCACGCATAGCGGCTTTAAATGAAAATGAAACTTCTTTAGATGAAATGAAAATTTAGAATCTTTTGAAATGTTTATTATTTCAATGTTACAGCGGTTTAATATTTTACAATTGTTGTACAAGTTTATTACAAAGTTTTTACAGATCTCTCCTTTGTACTCAATAGAGGTGGTTTCGGTGGTTGCATTGCACGTATACGTGCTCTATATGCCTTACAATGCTCACTCTTAGTCTTTGGTATGCTGAATTATAAATTTTTTTCCATCGAAATTTATGAAATACGGCAGAGAATGATGATAGAAATATTTTGGTTTTTAAATTTTTAAAATTGGACTGCTAGAAGCTGAGATATAGCAATTTAAAATGTAAATGCGACACGTGGGTGAGTTTACACCCATGTCGCAATTTCGTGGTGATTTTTGTCAATCCACGGATGAAAGTTACTTCCATGTGAAAACTGCCTGGGGCGTGCCTAAAGAAGTTTCACTTCCAAAACACTGTGAACCTAAGTGGTGTCAACAAAGTTTTATATTGACATTTTAGAAGCTATAGTGTTATGGGAAGTATATTTCTCACTGAATCTTCTCATTGGTAAATAATACAAGGTTTTTGAAAATCAAGTGTTGTTTTCATAGCAGTAGTAATTATTATTACTTTTTTTTTTTTTACATATAATGCTGCTGTTTCTGAATATTTCTTTTTTTTTTTCTTCTGGACTGGTCAATGTTATCATAGTCTTAGTTAAAATATCATATTTATAATTACAGAGTTCTTGCAAAGAAAATTTTAAAAACTCTCAGGAAACATCTTCAGTAAGACAATAATACAAATAGTTTATTACTGGTTTCAAGGTAGTAATAAACAATGTAAATACAGTTTCTTTCCCACAGAGAGGACTAGTTACTCCCCATGAGAAACATGGAAGCAGAATATAAAGCTTCTATAACAACTAGTATGCAAGCATTAGTTCTTCCAATTGTTTGGCATGAACAAGGTACTTTACTGCTTGTACATATGATTTTTGACAGTTTCTTTATTTTGTGATTAACTGCTGAATAATGGTGGCAATATTGAAATAATAACATCACTGAAAAATGCTGTGACTAGCCAGAAACATGTGTTATTATGATTTTTGGCCACACCACATTTTGTTCCATTGCGACAGCAAATGAACATATGAATTGAAAGTATTTGAGATTTTAGTTAAGGTTTCAGAAATAGTTAATTTTTTTTTTTAAATCCTGTATTCCCCTCCCATTCTGCACGTGTCAGAGGCTTGATTTTCATTTTTTTTTTTTTTTTTTTAATGGTACTTGGGTAAAAACAACACTATAAAATTAGTTCATTCACTTTGTAACTTTCTTGGTTAATCACAGAATTAAGTTTTTATTATTTTTTTTATATTTATTGCACACAGATTGTTTTAAAATTGCAATCTTATCTAATCAGAGTTATTCCGATAATTCATGATATTGTTGTTTATGCCCAGCTGAACAATGACCGAGGCTGAACTTTTGAAATGTTACAAACAAATTAATAACACTAACTTTATTCACTTCAAAAAATAACTAGTTTTTATTTTTTCAAATTGTGACATTCAGTATATGACAGTGAATGTATGAGAGCTGAAGACAATGATAGCAGTTGAGAAATTGCAGTCTTACAAAGTCAATATAAAGAACACTGTATGGAATTTTTTTGCTTTAAATTCTTTTTTTTTTACTTGATGTTTTAAACAAAGCAGAACTGGAGGTGAGTTTCATTTAAATATTAGAAGCTTTGTCTGTTGAGAGTGGACATAAAGAACACTTCAACTACACTCTAGTTCAGGGGTAGTGAACCCATGGCACACAAGCCCAAAGCAGCACGCATACAAATTTTTTGGGCACGTGGAATTCAGAGTAATGAGTAATGACATATGTCAATGGAGTTGCATGTTTTTGTTCTGCTCATTTTCTCATGTTTTTTCTAATCTCATTTTTCAATAAATGCAGGATATAATGATAATAAAAATTTATCCTTTATGTGAATGTCGTGATCATATTTACAAGCATTTGTAAAAATTTAAGACTACCATTAGCTTTTAGTACAAATTGAAAGAAAATACGATTTCAGATGCTGTTTAAGGAAAAAAATTGTATATTTCACACATTTATTCAGAACATAAGTTACTGGTAAAGTTATGTGAGATATATGATCCACATTCAGTATTTAGTGTAGCCACCTTCATTGTCAATTACAGTTTGTATGTGGCATGGAGATTGCAGATTATTCTTCATTAATTCCCATATATATTTTAATTGCTATTTGCCCTTTACAGGTCAGAATGTTAGCTCAACCAGCAAAGAAACAAAAATGTTCAAATGAAGAGGGGAGTAGGTGAGAATTTCAAGGATCTTGGAATGAAAGGTTTGGTATGATTAAGAAGGATAATAAAGCATTATTTTGTGTTCTGAAACATGAGGATAGTTTTTTAAAAGTTTTAGCCAATTCTGGCACACACACCCTTAAAAAGGTTCACCACCCCTGCTCTAGTTCAAGTTAAAATGATGGCACTTAGTCAACTGGCTAAGTTTAATTGCTATTGATTTAGTTATCAGTCACTTGGCATGTTTAGAGGAATGCTCCTTTTTCCAGTTAGAAACTAGGAGAGGATAAAAAATTAAACTTTAAATTTAGTACTTGCATGCTCACCTGTTAGCTAACTAGAAAAATGGAGCATGCATCTAAAGTGGACAAGAAGGTGATAGCTAGCACCAGGGCTAGAGTAGAGCACAAGTGGCATAAACATCATTACTTGAGATCCAATTCTTTTGCAGTAACTGTGCTTGATGTGCTCTTCCCCATTCCTATTTTATGTATGCTGTCTATTTTTTTAAAAAAGATTTTGTTTAATAGTTTCTATTTTTAGGAATGAGCAGACTGTCCACAGACTGCATTTCCAAACACATGCCTATTTAGAGTATATTTCAAAAGCAGCAGTATTAGTATTTATTATATATGTAATCAGTAATGAGTAAAATAGAACCTATGGTATAATAATAAAGAAATAAACTCATATAATGCTTGTTTATATAGAAATATTTTTTGGCTCCATGTACTATATTCTTGTAAAAATGCATTTTTAAATATATTTTCTTATATCTAATTTTTTTTATTTATATTTCAGTCTTTCTAAGTTAATTTCACACAAAAAAGAATTCCTCCTTTTCTGTTTAAGATAAAATGAGATATATATATATAATTCCCAGATTTATAGTTTAATTAATTACAAATAAAGTGATAAATAATGTGCAGATAACTTGCAATTTTTTAAAATTACAGAAATATCAAAAATTTGCTATTTCTATTCATAGTATTCTTAGAATTATAGCATTAAACATAATCACATCTTTATTGGTGCATACTAGGAAAACTGCACTGTTTAAGCACCATTTTAAAATGTTGATTAAAATGAACAGTGCCTGGCAAAGGTCTTATACCATGAGGTATCTTTCTCTCCGATTTATATATACTTCCATGCTGTGCGTATTAAAACTTCAGCTTTTATTTATTTATTTACTTAGTGCTGAAGGAGTTAGATTCTAGTTAAGCCTTGATATTTTAGTTCAAGAATACAGAATAAATTATGTTCAATAAATTGTAGTCATAATGCAGTATAGCCAGATTACCAAGTTATATTTAATGATAATTGTTTTTAAGTTTAGATTGCAGATTTTTTTTTAGTTGATACATTTTTCAGTAGATAAAAAATAAGAAATCATATTTTTTTAAAGTAATTTTGATAATATTTCCTGTAATTCTTTATATAATATTAAGAATATTATATAATTCTTTAAATTATATAATAATAGTAGCAGCAGCCTTTAATACACTTCAGTTTATAAATAAAATATATAGAAGTTTAAAATAAAAAAGATATACACTTTTTCCATAAATAAGTCACATCATATAAACAATCCTAAAATTTTCTTAAACCTGTAATTGTAGACAAATGCACAATTATAAATTTCATGAAAGTAGCAGGTAACAAATCTTGAGTGTTAACCTCGGAAATGACTTTATACATTATTCACAGGGTAAGTTTTTTAGTTTTCTAGTTAGGTTGTATATTTAAACAGTTCAAAATGAGAAAATTTTCTGTTATATATTAAATACAGAAACTTTAAAAATTCTTATAAAGTCTCTGTTATTCTTGAAGAATAATAAGTTTTTGAATTCTCTGTATACCTTTACAAAGTAAATTTTTTATACCATTCTGCCATGCAGTTCATTATTATAATTTTATTGTGAGAAAGAGTTATTAAATAGAAAGGCAATTTTAAAAATACCACTATACTGGCCTTCATATATGAAAAAACTGAATTCTGCTTTTAGGCTTCCTGAATGCAATTTTACAAAGCTGCAGAATTGCTGGACAAAATCTTTAGCTAGTGTATAAACCATATACCATCAAAAACAAGTACATCTCCTCATAAAATGCCAAAATAAAAAAGGTAAAATATATCATCACAGAAATCTTGCAAACTGCCGAAGTTTCATAACCTGGAAAAAAAAATAAAATAAATAAAAATAAACTTAAAAAAATTAAAGAATTTTTAAATAATTAAAATGATTTTTTGTGCCTTTAATCATAACAGACCTAAATGTTACTAAGACTGCTAATACACCTTAATTACAGAAGGTATGCATACCATGAGTAACAAGAATTTTGAGGAATTTGAATAATTTGGATTGGTTCTTTGAGGTACAACTTTATTACGCTGCTGAGATGTCATGTGCTCTTGAGATACACTTTTGTATTTCTCTTTTAATTTTCTAAACATATTTTAATTTTTTTAAATTTTCTAGACTTTTATTTTTGAAAAGTTATAATTAGCATAATACAATATTTCTTGGGCTCTAACTGGAGACAACTATTAAGTGGTTGGATACGAGTTCATTATGGGAAGTATTCAGTGGATTTATCCTGGAAGCTACCAATCTATTTGATCTAGTAGAAAAGTATTGTAAAAGAAAGATGCCTATGTGGATGACTGGAGATGTTAAGGATTGAATTGAGAAAGAGAGAGAGAGAAAAAAAAAAAGCATGGGATAGTTACAGACTATTTCAAAATACAGGTAGCCCTCGGTTTAGGATGGTTTGTTTTGCAACGATTCACAATAATGACGGTTTTGAAACCAGAAGGCAAAAATATAAAAAAACTATAAAAACTTTCAAAAATGCGCAACTATAAATACCAGATATGGATGTAAAGAAACAGCACAGTCAATCAGAGATGAGAGCTATCCCCATCTACCATCTAAGCCAGAGGTTCCCAAACTTTCTCAGTTCACAGCACCCTTAGTGTCCCAGTAATTTTTTCACAGCGCCCCTGGGCCAAAAGAAATGCCTAACACAGTGGTTTCCGACCTTTTAATAATCCAATTCTCTCTGTGTATATAAATATAATATTAAAAAATATATGTTATATGATAGTTATTATAATAATATAATTATAAACAAAATTACAATTCATAATACAAATTATATATACAGTAAACTCTCGATTTTCTGGGATAGATAGTAAAAAAAATATTCCAGGATAATCAATTTTCTGGTTAATCCAAAAATACAGCAAGTCCTCAATGTACGTAAGAGATATGTTCCAGGACTTCTTACATAAGTCGAGTTTTACGTAACTCGGGAATGACTAATAAAATATTGCTACCATATCCCTGATATGCCAAAATTACAAAAACCACATAATATCCTTAGAAGAATGAAGAAAAATAGTTATATATTTTTAATTAGTTCAATTAAAAACTTTATCTGGGGAGAGTGGTGAAGTAACCTGAGTGGCACATAAGAAAAGAAAACATAAAAGGAAGAAAAAACGCATGTTATTGTTCTGTAAAAACTGGTATATATTTTGCAGCCTTGGTTATTATAGTTGATCTTCATTGGTGCTGACCGCTTCTCGTATTCTGTCTTTCTCCTTTTTTGTGTTCGCCGTTGCCACTGACAAATCTGAATTCTGCACGATACTTGTTAATGTTTGGCCATTTTCATACATCCTGATTATTTTAATTTTCTGATCCAACTCGTTTACTTTCCTTTTCTTGGTAGATTTAGTAGTACCACTGTCACTTATTCTCTTAGTCAGCACATGATAATGGTCAAAATGAAATTTTCTGAAAAAGAACTTCACAGGGTTAAGGTGAACACTCACTATTATCACTCACCCGAGCTCACATTTTACTAAAGCACATTTTTGGAGGTCATTGCCATAAAACAAAAACAATTTGCACTTTCCAGGTTATTGGGCTTTTCTGTTAGTGCAATTAATTATAAATGGGTAGTAACCTCGATCTTATTGCATTTGCAATAATACTGATAGCTGGAATTCTGTGAGTTTTTAAATTATGGTGAAGTGTGCCCCCCTTCAGTTTAAATCTTCAGTCATAAAAAATTATAAATAATGTAACGTAAGTTGGGGACTTACTGTATTGAAAAATGTTCAGCAAGCTACATAAAAAGTATGGTGATAGATAAAAAATGAAAAAACTTACCACGCATTATTCGCGTGTTCAATACAATGCTTCCATTTATTTTTTATGATGTTGATTTTAAATCTAATTAATAGCTTCCTTTTATTTTTTACAATGTTGTGTATGGTTTGGTCACCAACATTATAATTGTTCATTAGAGATTTAACGGATGCATTGCTTTCAAACTTTTGAATAATTTCAAGTTTTTGTTTAATCGAAAACAAAACTTTTGTGTTTGCTCATCATTTTTGCAATTTCTAAACAAAAAAAAAAGTTACTATAAAAAAAAAAAAAAAAAAAAAAAAAATTCCAACATCCCTGACATGCATAACGAAACAAAATTTGTCCTTCTGTGGTGCGACGGAACACAACAATCGATGCGACGCACTAAAACAAACTAAACATTTGGTTTCTTTTTTTTTTTGAGCAGCAGGGTTGCAAGATAATAGGTACACTAATCTCCAAATGATGACTTATAACGCCGCTTCTTGTCACTTATTTACGACTTGCAAAACATCTGTTTATACCTATTCTATTTATTACTTGAATTTTATGATTTCTGGTTGATTTTTTTTTTTTTTTAATTTGGAATCTTGAAGTGTCTCGGTTAATTGAGAGTCTGCTGTACTTATATAATAATTTTATTCTTTATATAAATGTATTAAATAAACATCAATTATAGATTCTACAAAATTAAAAAGATACAATACAATGGATACCATACACCTTTTTATAATGAAATAAATAGATAAATTTAAAAAAAAAATTTAAGTAACTTAAACCCAAATTACGTGGTACCCCTGGAACGTTGTTGTGGCACCCTAGTGTGCCACAGCACCCACAGTTGAAAACCACTGATCTAAGCCAATCAGGGATGAGATGGCCAGAGATGAGAGGAACACAGTTTGCTTGTTGGTATGCTATTGTTAGGCCACTATTCCACAGTGTTAATTTGTGAGTTTTAATTAAAAATTGTTGATTAAATTAATAAAATAAGAGCCACCATGTCTAGTAAGAGAAGTGCAGTAAAGCCAAGTGAATGAGAACATGTCACTAAAAAGTCACGTTGATCTATCACGTTGTAAAAAAAGATGGAGGTAATTCGTAGAATGGAAGATGGTCAAACAAGTCCTAATGTGTGTAGAAGTATGAAATAGCCTCCATCGACTGTGAGTACCGTAACAAAAAATGCAGATGAAATAAAACAGTCAATGCAACATAATATGACAATAAATGCATTGCAAGTGAGTTACAGCAGAAATAAACTTTTAGAAAAAAATGGAGAAATTGCCATTGTGGGTGGATGACTTAAAATAAAAAAAAACAAAAAACTTTCCACTGACTCAAGCTGTTAAAGTCAATTTTTGAAGATCTCGAGAAAAAAAAAAAAGGGTAGTGATGAGACAGTTTTAGATAGCAAGGGATGGTTCAGGTGATTTAAATCTCAAAGTGCTGCTGTGTGAAATTAAATGGCAAGGCAGCTGAGGCAGCTGCAGCATTTCCTGCAGAGTTTCAAGAGGAGGGTAATTATCCTTCATTATAGAGGACTGGGCTTTATTGCATGAAGAGCAGTCTGCACCAGGTTTTAAGGCTGCAAAAGACAGGTTAATGCTTCTGTTGGGCACAAATTTCTCTTGCACTTTAAAATTAAAACCAATGTTGGTGTACTATTCACAGACACCACATGCTCTTAAGGGCATAAACAAAGTCTCGTTGCTAGTCTACTGGAAATGGAACAGGAGGGCTTGGGTGACACAAGATATCTTATCTTCTTGGATTGGCACACAAACTGTTTTTGTCCTACTGTGCTCCATTTTTGTCAAGAGAATGAATTACCATCCAAGGCTCTTCTTCTCTTGGACAATGCCCCTGGTCATCCTGAAAACCTTGCTGAAGTCAGAACATCTCTGGATGTCAATGTTGTTTACATGCCACCAAAACCACTTCAGTTTTGCAACCAATTGACCAGGGGCTAAAAGCAACCTTTAAAGCCTATTACCTCTGCCAAACCTTCATGCAAATGGTGACAGTTTTGGACAGGCCAGATAAAATTATCAAGACTTATTAGTGCTCATTCAACATTTAAGGGCATTAATAACATTAACACGGCTTGGGAGGAAGTGTCAGTAAACTGTTTGAATGGAATGTGGTGCAAACTTCTCCCAGAATTCATGCACGACTTTACAGAATTAGAACCAGTAGAGAACATTGTTAAAGACATTAGCAGGCTGCAGCAAGAGGTGGGATTGGATGTAGTTACAGCTGAAGATATAACAGAGCTGTTGGATAGCCATGGACAGCAGCTTTCCAATGAAGACTTGAAAGAATTGGCTAATGAACTAAGCCAACAGGAAGAGGAGGAGAAAGAAAAAGATGAAGAGCCTCATCTAAAATCTGAGAACACAAGTGATCTAGAGTGCATCCTCTCAGCTATGGAGACCCTCACTAATGAGCTCTGTGAGATTGACCACGACTGGGAACAAAGTGGGAAGGTGAAAAGGAGCATAACTGTATCCATTAGCCCTTATTCTGAAATTCTCAAAGAAAGAATGTCTCTTTTCTCAAAGAAAAAAAGACAGTCAACACTGCATGCTTCCTTCAAAAAAAGGGAAGATTCTCAACCAAGGACTTAATCAGAGAAGTGAAATCTCTACATTACGCCACTATCAAAAAAGATCAATGCAGGGGCCTCCTTACAGTGGCCCTTATAAAATCTTTCAGTCTGGGCTTCGAATATATCAAAGTAAATGCACAAAGTTTAATTAAATTTTATTAGTATTAGTATTAGTAGAGGCATTTGATGCAAGAAAGCAAGCTTATGCAGCATCAGCCAAAAAAAAAAAAAAAAAAAAAACCCACTTCCACTTCACCCCACTGTTCGTTCAAAATACCTGTCCAGCTGAGCCTTAAACTTATTTAGGCTATCAACCTCCACCACAAGGGATGGCAGTCTGTTCCACCAACCAGCCACCCGCTGGCTAAAGGCAAATTTCCGCATGTCTATCCTACATCTGTCTTTCCTCAATTTGAATTTATGCCCTCTCAGGTGATTTTTCTGAGCTAGAGGAAGAATCCCATCAGCATTGAGCATGCTTAAACCATTCAAGGCTTTATACACCTCTATCAGATCACCTCGCTGGTGCCTAGTCTCCAGACACTGTAATTTGCAAAACTTAAGCCTTTCTTCGTAAGAGCACCCCTTCGTTCCATTCACTAATCTTGTTGCCCTTCTTTGCACTCGCTCCAGCAGCTCTACATCCTTCTTGAAATGAGGCCTCCAGACCTGTATACAGTACTCTAGGTGTGGCCGGACCATTGCCTTATACAATGGAATAATCACCTCTTTATCCCTGCTGGAAAAATTCCTGTATATCATTGACAATACTCCATGAGCTACTCTTGCAGCCCGTCTGCACTGCTCAGAGAACTTCATATCTGCCTGCACAATCACCCCCAAGTCCCTTTCATTCTCTACCACTGTCAGTGTAGTACCACAGAGTTGATACGTTGCTCTGGGGTTGCTGTTTCCCATGTGTAGTACTTTACATTTGTCAATGTTAAACTTCATTTGCCACCTCTCAGCCCATCTGCTCAACCTTTCCAGATCCTGTTGCAGCAGCATAGTGTCAGTAGTGTCCTTGACAACCCTGCCAACCTTTGTATAATCTGCAAACTTGGACATTAAGCTTGATATACCATCATCAATATCATTTATAAATACAGAAAACAACAATGGACCCAACACTGAGCCCTGAGGGACTCCACTAATAACATCAGTCCACGATGAGCAGTGTCCATTGATTACCACTCTCTGTCTTCTCCCCCTCAACCACCCCTTTATCCATAGCAGCAATTTGCCTCCAATGTCACACTGCTCCAATTTGTGTAGCAGTCTTCCATGTGCAACAGTATCAAAAGCCTTTCTAAGATCCAAGTATATAATATCAAAGTTATTCCCTGCATCCAGCTCTTTTGTGACTGCATCATAGTATCCAATCAAGTTGGTCAGGCAAGACTCCCCCTTAACAAAACCATGCTGTGTCTGAGCTATAACTGAAGTCTTGTCTAAATGATCCTGCAGTGCTTCTTTAACCAGTACCTCCATTAATTTTCCTGGAACAGAAGTTAAGCTCACAGGTCTATAATTACTTGTTTCAGCCTTTGATCCTCCTTTGTGAATTGGGGTCACATTTGCACATTTCCAGTCCATGGGTACCTCCCCTGAGTCCAAGGAAGCTCTCATAACTATGGCCAAGGGTTTGCTTACTTCCTTTGCTGCCTCCTTTAATATAACTGGATAGATCCCATCCACCCCGGGTGCCTTTCTTGTGTTTATCTTCAACAGTTTCTCCTCCACTTTACTCCCAGTTATTTCAAGATTCTGTAGCTTACTGCTAGAGTTGAATACACCTCTGGCATTCCCCTTGCTGAATAACTCCTCATGTGTGAATGTCGATGCAAAATATTCATTTAGTTTGTTAGCTACCTGAGCAGGATCATCAACAGTTGACCCATCAATATCAAGTGGACCAATCTGATTCATCCCCTTCCTTCTAGAGTTTACATAAGTAAAGAACTCTTTGCTGTTTTTCTTTGCATCCCTTGCCAAGGACTTCTCGTAATCTGCCTTCGCCTGCCTAACCTCCTTTGTAACTTGGTTGCATATCAACTTGTATCTATCATAGGCTTCTGTGTCATGTGTTAATTTGTAAGTATCCCATGCATTTTTCTTCTCTGCCATATGCCTCATTAGTTCATCTGACATCCATTTTGGCCTAAACCTTGAACAATATTTCTTAGTTGGTATGTAAAGCCTAGAAGCTTCCAAAATAAGTTCTTTGAATGCTTCCCATTTTGAATTTGCTTTTGGTAACATCATCAGTTGGTCCCACTGTATAGAATTTAAATACTGTCTCAGTCCATCGTAGTCGCCTTTACGGAAGCAATAACCCTTCCCTTTACCCCTAATGGTAGTTACCTCTTTCAGTAAATCCCACTTCAGCACACTGATCACTGCCACCTAGTGGTTCATTTATCTGCAGATTCTTAATGCATGAAGAATCACTGCTGATAATCAAATCAAGAGTATTACTCCCTCTAGTTGCCTCCCGAACATGCTGATGTAGAAAACAATCATCCAATAAATCCACAAAAGCCCTGCTAGTGTGTGAGTAACCAGCCCCCAAATTCCAGTCAATATCTGGGAAATTAAAATCTCCCATTATAAGACTCTCAGATTTACTGGCCCACTCTATTTCCCTGTACAATTCCTTATTATACTCATCAGAGTCATTAGGCCTGTAGCACACTCCTACTCTCAGCCGACCGGGCTAGCCAGGTGGGTAAAGTGCCTGCCGGGCAACCCAAAGGTCGCGGGTTCGATTCCCGCCTCGGGCTTGGATCAAAGTACTGCAAAAACCTTGGGAGGTGCACTATGGCCACAGAAGCCGATGCGCCAACAACTACCAAACCAAAAAAAAAAAAAAAAAAACTCCTACTCTCATTTTGATCTCCCAATGCTTATGTCACACCAAACTGACTCAACACTGCACTGTCCAGCGATGTCGACTGGCTTCACTTCCTTGGTTTTTATGTGTTTCTTAACTAATAGCATAACCCCTCCCCCCTTCCTATCCTGTCTATCCTTTCTGTAGACGTTGTACTCCCCAAATTGCAGTTCTGCATCCCTTATATCTGTGTGACACCACGTCTCTGATATCCCAACAATATCTGCCTTTGATGTTTTGAGCAATACCTCAAATTCATCAAATTTATTTACTCAACTCCTAGCATTGGTGTACACACAAGTATACCTGCACCTGTTTCTAATCTTAGCTACCCTAACACAACCCATGTGTTTACTTGTACCGCAATGGCTCCCAGCAGTCTCTGAAATACCATGCATCTTGTTTTTCAGGCTTCTGCTCATTCTAATAGAAGCAGTGCAAGAATCTCTTTCACCTCTGCCAGTGGCTACTGTCAATCTATTGGTCTTTGTCTCCCCCCAAGCTAGCAGTTTTCCGACCCACCTAACACTGCCTCGATAGCATCAGCCAAAATTCTTGCACCCTTTATATTTAAGTGTATCTCATCCCTGTAGAAGCAATCTCTCCTGTTAACAAGTACAGTCCAGGCTGAAAAAAATTCTACCCCTTGAGCCTTGCACAATCTTTCCAGGGCCGAATTGATCGACAAGGCTCTCATCATATACTCCCTCCTATCGTGTCTGGGCAGAATTGCAGACACTTTCAAATTGAACCCTAATTCTCGGCTTTTGTTCAACAGTGACCTGTACTTGTTAAGTAATTCTGCCGGTCTCCTACTCTTAATATTATTAGTGCCAACATGTACAACTATATCACCTTTTGTGCCCTTAAAAGATGATATTCGCTCTACAACGTCATCAACCTTTGCCCCTGGCAGACATACCCTGGTCCTGTTCCACCTATCTTTTTTACAAAGCATGTTCCCCGTTTCCCTGACAATAGAGTCACCAACAACTACTAGTTCCTTCGGGACCAGCGCATTCTGCCTTGGGGGTTGTCTCTGTGTCACGCGATGCCCAAGTGCAAGCTCTGGCGTTGATGTGGGCAGCTGAGAGCTTGATGGGCCCCTCAATTTAGTTTCTTCGAGGGCATCCACCCTGTCCTTCAAGCTCTCATATAGGCCCACAAGAACGCCGAGTTGTTGCCTGATATCGATACACTCCTTGCATCGCGCACACACAAAGACATCCCCCTTGGCAGTATCATGTCCTGTACCCGATTGCTCTGCAAACATCAAGCAAACAGTGCATTTTATAAGGCTGTGAGTCAGAGGACAACTGCACCCCTCAGTTCTGCTCTGAGCCACAGCGCTTCCATTAGCTTGAGCCTTTTGCTTTGCTGCTCTGGTCTGAGTCATGATTCTATTAATTTATTAATTAATTATAATTAATTATGTTATGCTATTAATTATGTTAAATATAATTAATTATATTACGTTTGTAATCTAAGTCATTATATGTATTTATTTAAACATACAATTTAACTGCTAACGAAGTTCAACTAACGCTATCTAGTACGGCATACAACTATCGTATCACAATGGCGGGAAAATTTACGAACGGTAGCGGAGTTGAAACACGTGGAAACCTTTACCGATACTTTTATGCAATTACAAGGCCGAGTAAAGAATAAATACACCAAGTTAATCAGAAAATCACAAAATAATGTTATACTACTAAATTTAAATCAAAAGTTTTAGAAAAACAATAATTTCAAATCAATAAATAAGAAAAATCCACTTAGCGGCTTGGAACACGACCGTCTCTAGTAGCCTCGTCAGTAGTTTGTTTATTTTATACTGTATTATATTTAATTGATTTATAATCATAAAAATACTGTTTTTACATTCATAGCATTCATTTCAGAGCTTTAAATATAATAATATTATATTATGTCAATTTTGAGAGGGGCCTGGAATGTAACTCATTGACTTCTCATTGACTTACATTATATAATTAGGTTCATTTTACACAGATTTTTTTGCGACAGTTCCTTCAGGAACAAAACCCCATCATAAACTGAGGGTTACCTGTACTGATTTATATTATAAGCATAAGTTTATAATATAAACATGTATGTATTATAAACTTATTTGTTTTTTTTTTTTTTTTTTTAGGAGCATTAGCAATTAAGGCCATATTGCTCCAGATTATAAACTTATGTATTATGAACATAAGTAACAAACCCACTGTTGGGGTAAGACAGGAGAAAGTAGATTATAGGAAATCACTAGCAAAGAGAGGTAAAATTGGACAGTTTTTTGTATATGTGAATAGAAAAAAAACAAAAAAACAAAGAGTAAATTGGATAAGCCCTTACTTGATCAAAGTGGGAAAGTCTGAGTAGAAGTGACAGATGATTTGAATAGATACTTTGCAATGATCTTTACAGTTGAAAGACCATTTAAACAGTCATTCTGACTCAATGTCACAAAGGATCAGCAACAAGGAGTTGGAATGCTGTAATTAAGTGATATATATCAATCTAAGAGAAGAGCATATATGGGAAAAACTGAAGCTGAGAGATGGTAAGGCTCCAGGAGTGGACACTATATACCCTATTACATTAAAAAAGATTGCATAATTCTGTTAGAGCATTAGCATTAGTAGAGGCATTTGATGCAAGAAAGCAAGCTTATGCAGCATCAGCCAAAAAAAAAAAAAAAAAATCACTTCCATTTCACCCCTCTGTTTGTTCAAAATACCTGTCTAGCTGAACCTTAAACTTATTTAGGCTATCAACTTCCACGACAAGGGATGGAAGTCTGTTCCACCAACCAACCACCCTCTGGCTAAAGGCAAATTTCCGCACGTCTATCCTACATCTGTCTTTCCTCAATTTGAATTTATGCCCTCTCAGGTGATTATTCTGAGCAAGAGGAAGAATCCCATCAGCATTGAGCATGCTCAAACCATTCAAGGCTTTATACACTTCTATCAGATCACCTCGCTGGTGCCTAGACTCCAGACACTGTAATTTGCAAAACTTAAGCCTTTCTTCTTAAGAGCACCCCTTTGTTCCATTCACTAATCTTGTTGCCCTTCTCTGTACTCGTTCCAGCAGCTCTACATCCTTCTTGAAATGATGATGAAGAAATGATGAAGAGATGTTAATAACATTACCATTAGCCTCCAGGATGATCTCCCTGGGCTAAAGAAATGCTAACGTCTACCCAATCCACAAATTTGGTTTGGTTTGAGGTTTAATGGCATATCAGTAACAGGCTATAATATACAAAAAATGGTAAATGAATAAAAATAGTCAAACTAGGATCAAGGCTGCAGTGTGCAGCTGTGTATTTCTGAAGGTTTTAATTGCAAGTTAGTTTTTGAGATAATTTTTTAGGGTTTTTTTTTATTTTTATATATTAAACTGTAGTTAATATACAGTTTGTATTCCTATAGTCGCGTATGTTAGTTTTATTTTTGTATTTTAGTTAATATTTGGAAAGCTGCAGCTTAATATTCAGATAGCCTTTTATCGATAGTTTGGCAGGAATTTCGTAACTTTTGTTCAGTAACTTAAATTTAACTTCTTTAGTGATTTAATTTTTTGTTGATAGTTTAATTTCTGCGATATTTTGTTAAAATAAATTCTGTTATATATTGTAAATTTTAATTTTGTAATCTCTGCAAGTTCAAATTTTACTTAAATTATGGTTGCTACAAGATCCACTTACAATACAAAGTCCAGGGGACATCAGGACTCAAATGGACAGTCCGCAGGCATTTCCAGTGTGAGTCATGGTGTCATAATTTGTACAACCTATGGTAAGGCTGGTCTAGTAGATAGACCTAGTGAGTAGCTATGGTGGTGTGCTCTTTAGAGTGAGTTTATTTGTAGAATTTAAGTTCTGTAAAAACTTAAATTCCAAGAATGCACAGCAATTCAATTTATATGTAACACTTTTTAAATATTAATTTGTTTGTATTTTGAGTTGATTGTCCCACATTAGAGTGAAATTATTATCAAAATTCAAAAAAGAATTTAAAAAAAAAATTTTAAAAATCATGAAAAATAAATAAGCTCATTGTTACTTTTTCGATGCAATAATACCCTTTGCATCTATTTATGTGATACATAAATAGATGCAAAGTTTCATCAACTTATAGATCAGAATGCCTGAGAAGTTATGCAATTTTAGCTTTTGCATGCCCAAATCAGTCAACTGATGCTAATGGATTTGATTTTTATGTAAATTTTCTTACTGCCACATATTATAAACTGTCTACAATTATTTTGAAACACAAACACGGATAAGATGTGGCACCATTTGAATGTTTCTAGACAATTGAGCATAAATGGACCCAACCTGAAATTACCTTGAAATATATATGTACAAGCATACTACACAGAGCCCATACACCAAAAAGATATGAGGTGTGGCAACAAATGTGATGGACTGGTGCTGTTGTGGTGTTCAATGAGTTTGAAAATAATTGGATGTGGTTTCTTGTTATAGTTCAAATTTCTTCTTACAGGGTGGTACAGAGACTGGGGCTGTGCAAAATTTGTGCTATGCAGCCTCATGGATGAGCAGAAGCAGCAGAATATCATAATGTGAAGACTTCATCCAAACTTGTTAAGACAATTCTAATTTCCTCAACTGTATTTTCATTGGAGATGAGTGTTGGATGTTTCAGTACAACTCTGAGATGAAGCATCAGAGCTGCAGTGGACTTCAAAATCATTACCAAGGCCCAAAATGTTTTATTTACAGATGTCCATGATCAAATAACAGGGTGTGATTCACAAGGAATTTGTACGTGAAGGGGGGAGAGAGTCAATGCTGCATTTTCTGTGTACAGCTCCTACAAAGACTATTGAAGTGATTTCCTGAGTGAGGCCACAATTTTGAGAGAAAGGCAGCCAATTCTTGTTGCACAACAATGCCCTCACTCATTCTGTGCTTGTTATGAAGACATTTCTGACAAAACATGGCATTATACACTTCAACCATCCACCCTACGCTTCCAATATAGCAACAGCAGACTTCTTTCCCAAGCTGAAAAGTGCCCTCAAAGGAAAGAGATTTCGGGATGTTGAGGACATAAAGAAAAGTATAATTGCCAAACTGAACATTATCATCTGAATGCCTTCAGACACTTTCCAGAAACTTTTAGAATGGTGGAATAAGTGCATTCAATCAGGCAGCAATTACTTTGAATAAAAGTAAAACAATTTTTGAGCTCCAACTTTGCATTCCTTTTATTGCACCAGTTTGGGAACTTTATTGCTATATCCCGTTCACTCACTCTCACTCTCTCCACACACACACACACACACACACACACACACACACACACACACACACACACACACACACACACACACACACCAAAAAAATATATGCATAAATAGTCCACACATTGAAAATCTTCATATACGTTTATTCATGGAAGGGTTAAGTCCAGAAAAATGATCAGCAAAATGTAATTGAGTAAAAGTCACCCCTATGTCTAATGTGGGCATTTTTAAATGTCTCACTGCATTTTTTTTTTTTTTACTGATTAAAAAACTATGTATTTTTGAAAAGTAAAATATTATATTCATAACTGTGGTGGTTTCTTTTTTAAAGATCATTTTGTGGCATAAGTGGTCAACACTGGATAATTTTCATACTTCTACATTTGTAAATTTATGATGTGGCTATGTGTATCAATATATCTCATTGAATATTTTTTTTCTAGTTAACCTTTAATTATCACATTCATAGTTCCAATAATTAAAATTATATATATAAAAAAAAAAACATTCATAATATAAATGATCACATTGCCATTTTTACATCTGCAATATTTAATGCTTTGTAATCCAGCCACATACAAATGTTTTATGTTAATTTTTATCTTTATCAAAATAATATGCACATTAAAAAATTATGTGTATAGTATTTTTATAAATAATATCTTATAAATCATTTTCATGATGGCAATACTTATGTTTCAAAGTCATTTTAAAAAAATAAGTGGTTGTGTTAGTTGATTTTTGTACACGAGGAAGAGTTAATACCTGTAACGTGGCTGCACATCATTATTTTTCTCCACACTTTTTTTTTTTGTCCTAAGTGCAAACAAGTTAGTTAACCTAATAGTGTCTTACATTTTAGGCACATTAGCAAATAGTAGATGATTTATATATATATAAAAAAAGCAACAACTTTTATGCATGAACCAAAGTCATTTTGTTTTTTGCACATCCACCATAACCCATTCATTCCATAAATCAGGGCCGTGCAAAGATACTTGGGGGGAGCCCAGATGCAAAAGGGATTAAGTGGCCTCATTTATTTATGTTTGAGACCTTGTTGGCTCCCTCACTTGGGGGCCATGATGCGGCACAGCCAGTGCATCCCCCATTTGCATGACTCTGCCTTTAATAAGTGCATGGCAACAGATATAATATCCTGTGCTTCAGTTGCAATATGGATACCAATGTGATATTTGTGAAAAAAATAAATAAATAATAATTGCTTGATTTCCATTGGTCTGATTTTAATGAAATTTGGGAAGGCTCAAGAAATTCTAAAAGAGTAACAAATTTCATCATCATTTCATGTAGATGGGTAGGTAAATAATAACTATATTTCTACTGCTCCAATTTTAATAAAATTCAGGATGATTTTGATAGGTCTCACTAACAGAGCTAAATATAAAATTTCATGAAAATCCATCCATCAGGAGTCTGCATGCAAATAAACAGATATAGAAATAATAAATTAAATTTCAATTAAATTTCACCAGGGATGATTTGGCAAATTTTTCTAAAAGGCAAAATATAAAATTTTATGAAAATCCATCCATTAGATGTTAAGTTATTACATGCAGATGGGCAGATGGATGGACAGACAGATGAACATGATAAACACAATAGGTGCTTAATGCACCTAATGATTCATAACAAAGCAGTTTAGTTTATAAAACATTTAAAAAAAAAACATCCATAACGAGAGGGCATTGAGTGTCATTATAACTGTGAATTACAAGCTCCAAAAAATAAGTTTTTTGCATTTTATTTACTTAATTGTCATATTATATTGTACTTTATAAGTAGCTTTATAGCCCTAGTTACGCTCATTATTTTTAATTTAGATAGAGATTTTGTAGGTTACTACTTAATATACATAAAATCGTTGTTTCATTCAAATCTTGCCAACATCGTTATAGTATAGGTGTGGTAGGGAATTCAAATTTTTAATTCTTGTAAATAAGTAACTCTAACGTAAAACTAGATAGCGCAATATGTATCACTGCATTTAGATAGTGTAGTATTGATAATTAATTAATTAATTAATTAACTTTATTAGTCTTATTAATTTTCATTGTTAATCAATAGTATTCAATCATATCATGCCCCTAAATAAATTTAAGGCTCAGCTGGACTAGTATTGTGAACGAATGGAGGGGTGAAATGGGAGTGGTTTTTTTTTTTTTTTTTTTTTTTGGCTGATGCTGCATAAGCTTGCTTTCTTTAGCATTAGCTTTAGTAAGGGCATATGAAGCAAGCTTATGCAGCATCAGCCAGAAAAAAAAAAAAAAAACACTTCCACTTCACCCCTCCGTTCGTTCGAAATACCTGTCCAGCTGAGCCTTAAATTTATTTAGGCTATCAACTTCCACAAGGGATAGAAGTCTGTTCCACCAACCAACTACCCGCTGGCTAAAGGCAAATTTCCGCACATCTATCCTACATCTGTCTTTCCTCAATTTGAATTTATGCCCTCTCAGGTGATTATTCTGAGCAAGAGGCAGAATCCCATCAGCGCTGAGCATGCCCAAACCATTCAAGGCTTTATACACTTCTATCAGATCAGATCACCTTGCCGGTGCCTAGACTCCAGACACTGTAATTTGCAAAACTTAAGCCTTTCTTCGTAAGAGCAACCATTTGTTCCATTCACTAATCTTGTTGCCTTTCTCTGTACTCATTCCAGCAGTTCTACATCTTTCTTGAAATGAGGCCTCCAGACTTTTATACAGTACTCAAGGTGTGGCCTGACCATTTCCTTATACAAGGGAATAACCACCTCCTTATCCCTGCTAGAAAAATTCCTGTATATCATTGATAAGACACCATGAGCTACTCTTGCAGCCTGTCTGCACTGCTCAGAGAACTTCATATCTGCCTGCAAAATTACCCCCAGGTCCTTTTCATTCTCTACCACTGTCAGTGTAGTACCACAGAGTTGATACGTTGCTCTGGGGTTGCTGTTCCCCATATGTAGTACTTTACATTTGTCAATGTTAAACTTCATTTGCCACCTCTCAGCCCATCTGCTCAACCTTTCCAGATCCTGTTGCAGCAGCATAGCATCAGTAGTGTCCTTAACAACCCTGCCAACGTTTGTATCGTCTGCAAACTTGGACATTAGGTTTGATATACCATCATCAATATTATTTATAAATACAGAAAACAATTATAGACCCAACACTGAACCCTGAGGGACTCCACTGATAACATTAGTCCATGATGAGCAGTGTCCATTGATTACTACTCTGTCTTCTCCCCCTAAACCACCCCTTTATCCATAGCAGCAATTTGCCGCCAATGCCACACTGCTCCAATTTGTGCAGCAGTCTTCCATGTGCAACAGTATCAAAAGCCTTTCTAAGATCCAAGTATATATTATCAAAGTTATTCCCTGCATCCAGTTCTTTTCAGACTGCATCATAGTATCCAATCAAATTGGTCAGGCAAGACTTCCCCTTAACAAAACCATGCTGTGTCCGAGCTATAACTGAAGTCTTGTCTAGATGATCCTGCAGTGCTTCTTTAACCAGTGCCTCCATTAATTTTCCTGGAACAGAAGTTAAACTCACAAGTCTATAATTACTTGTGTCAGCCTTTGATCCCCTTTTGTGAATTGGGGTCACATTTGCACATCTCCAGTCTATGGGTACCTCCCTTGAGTCCAAGGAAGCTCTCATAATTATGGCTAAGGGTTTGCTTACTTCCTTTGCTGCCTCCTTTAATATAACTGGATAGATCCCATCCACCCCAGGTGTGCCTTTCTTGTGTTTATCTTCAACAATTTCTCCTCCACTTTACTCTCAGTTATTACAAGATTATCTAGCTTACTGCCAGAGTTGAATACACCTCTGGGATTCCCCTCGCTGAATAACTCCTCATGTGTGAATGTCGATGCAAAATATTCATTTAGTTTGTTAGCTACCTGAGCAGGATCATCAACAGTTGAACAATCAATATCAAGTGGGCCAATCTGATTCATCCCCTTCCTTCTAGAGTTTACATAAGTAAAGAACTCTTTGTTGTTTTTCTTTGCATCCCTTGCCAAAGATTTCTTGTAATCTGCCTTCACCTGCCTAACCTCCTTTGTAACTCGGTTACAGATCAACTTATATCTATCATAGGCTTCTGTGTCACGTGTTAATTTATATGTATCCCAAGCATTTTTCTTCTCTGCCATATCTCATTAGTTCATCTGACATCCATTTAGGCCTAAACCTTGAACAATATTTCTTAGTTAGTATGTAAATCCTAGTAGCTTCCAAAATAAGTTCTTTGAATGCTTCCCATTTTGAATTTGCTGTTGGTAACATCATCAGTTGATCCCACTGTATAGAATTTAAATACTGTCTCAGACCGTCGTAGTCGCCTTTACGAAAGCAATAACCCTTCCCTTTACCCCTGATGGTAGTTACCTCTTTGAGTAAATCCCACTTCAGCACACTGTGATCACTGCCACCTAGTGGTTCCTCTATCTGCAGATTCTTAATGCAGAATCACTACTGATAGTGATCAGTAAGAATCACTACTGATAATCAAATCAAGACTATTACTCCCTCTAGTTGCCTCCTGAACATGCTGATGTAGAAAACAATCATCCATAAATCCACAAAAGCCTTGCTAGTGTGAGTGACCAACCCACAAATTCCAGTCAATATCTGGGAAATTAAAATCCCCCATTATAAGGCTCTCTGATTTACTGGCCCACTCTATTTCTCTGTACAGTTTCTTATTATACTCATCAGAGTCATTAGGCCTATAGCCCACTCCTCTCAATTTTGATCTTCTTATGTCACACCAAACTGACTTGAACAGTGCACTGTCCAGTGATGTTGACTGGCTTCACTTCCTTGGATTTTATGTGTTTCTTAACTAATAGCATAACCCCTCCTTCCTGTACACATTGTACTCCCCAAATTCCAGTTCTGCATTCCTTATATCTGTGTGACACCACGTCTCTGATATCCCAACAATATCCGCCTTTGATGCTTTGAGCAATACCTCAAATTCATCAAATTTATTTACCAAACTCCTAGCATTGGTGTACACGCAAGTATACATGCACCTGTTCTTTTCCTTAGCTACCCTAACACAACCCATGTGTTTACTTGTACCACAATGACTCCCAGCAGTCTCTGAAATATCATGCATCTTGTTTTCCAGGCTTCTGCTCATTCCAATAGAAGCAGTGCAAGAATCACTTTCTTGCATCATATGCCTCTACTAATGCTAATGCTAATTGCTCTCTCCAGCACATCCTACACATTCTCAACAGGATTGAGATCAGGTAAATGTGGGGCAAGGGTAGATGGTGGAAATCCATGTCACCTCATGTTCTCCCAACCATTCTTGCACAATGCACAAAGTCCATAAAGTGGCCATCACTTTCGAAATAAAAGTGTAACATTACAAGTTGCCGTAAACCTGATACAAAATTCAAGTACTCCCTGGATGACATTAGACCTTCCACTGGTATCAACAGACCCAGTCTGTGCTGACAAAACATTCCCTATACCATGATACCACATCCATATGCTTGGGTTGTCTTAACAAGGCAAGCAGGGTCCATCACTTTGTGAAGTTCTCGCCAACCTCTGCCTACCATTAGAGCAAAACAAGTGTATTGTGATCTGTCTGACCACACAATTTTTTTCTATTGTTCCACTGTCCAATCATGTTGTTCTCAACACCACTGCAAGCAGATTTCTGTTTTTCTCTGAAATGGCTTACAAATACACAGGTGAATGCCAATACCTAATTTCTTCAATTCCCTATGCATGGTATGGGTTGAAATAGGACAGTTGTGGGCTTAGTTGAATTCAGATTTTATTTGCTGCACACTGGATGTCCTATTTTTTCTTACAGTCCTTTCCTTACCTTTGCTCTTTAAGTATTGTTTTTCTGCCACCATTATACCTTTGAGATGTGAAAGAATCACTTGCTTTCCAGTCATTAAAAATCTTTGAGATGGATGCTTTTGAGAAACCAGCTATGTCTTTTGTTTCTTTAATCATGGCTCCTGCTATATGTGCACCCATGATAAGGCCTTTTTTCAGAGTCTGACAGATCACATGTTTTCCATATTTTGGCTTCAGATTACTCAAGTCAAACAGCATTTCTTCTGAATGTGACTGTCTTATTACAAAAGGTATTTAAGAATATATATCTTAATATTTTTTTAAGCAGTTTATTTTAATTTAATTTAATTTTATTTTTATAGTTTATATTATAAAAATGCATCCTGGTATTTGGAGAAAAAATTGTTTTAAGGTCTGTCAACTACACCAGGCAGTGAAAAATGTAAGGTATAATTGTGTGTACCAAATTATACAGCAACAAAGTTCTCAATAGAAACTGTCCAGTACTGTTACCTTTTTTTTTTTATAAAAACAAAAAGATTACTTACTAATTTTAGTCAGTTTTTGTTTCTATGGCATACAAAGATTTTCTTTTGTTTTTCTGTGGCACACAATATTATTTTTATTTTTTTGTTTCACCTATTTTTGGCACACAGGTGAAAAAGGTTCACCATCATTGCTGTAGACAATGTTTGTGTCAATGCTGAGAGAAAATTAGCTTGTCTGCTGTGTTGGTACATTTTTGTCCGGTATCAGTATCTTTTGAGATATATCTAGGCAGTTATATTTAGTTTTATTCTTTATGTCTATTTTATATTGAATAGCTGATGCAAAGAAGGAATTGGAATGAATTATGGAATTGCACATAATAAAAATTAACAAACTACTATCATAACAAATAATTTACCTGAGACTTGTACATCAGCAAAAGACTACGTGCCACAAATGTAACTAAAATATCACATTCAGAAAAGGCATAGGATGTTCTGGTAACAAAAATGCAGTGGAAAATTCACTTGAAATTAAAGAGAAACAAAACATGAGCATTTTCAAATATGTCATACCTTAAGAAACTATATATAAAAAATAATATTGTTACATATATGCTTTCCAATTCCTTAATATCATGATCCCACATATACATTACTTGATTTTTTTGTCACAGCTGGCCAGTGTTGAATCTATGACTAGAAAAGATGCAACTGTCTAGAGCCCATAAGCTGGCAGTGTCCATGGCAACCACTAGCACAAATCGTGTTGCATTGTCTTTAAATTAGGTTGTGTAATTGGGTGTTTTAGGACAGTGGTATTCAACCAGTAACATTTTAGGTAATATCTGAGAAGACCTTATGTATCCCTGTGAAAAATGGATTTAGCAAATTATTAATTTAAAATTTTTAATATCTATGTGGTAAATTTTTACGTGTTATTCATGTATTCAAATTAATTTACCAGCCATTATCAGTATTATAAGCGGGTATTATCTTGAAAGTGTATTTAGGGGGCAAATTTTATTCTTAGAGAAAAAAACATATACAAATATTTTGTGCAGGATCCATGTATGGATATTTTGCCTATTGCCCACAAATTTATAAATGCAGCCCACAGCTGAAAGAGCTTTAAAGCAGCTAGATTATAAACTAACTGATCTGGATGCCTCCAGAGTATCACTAATAGTGTCCATCAAACCAAACCTATTACCTATCAGTGATACTCTGGAGGCATCTCCAGAGTATCATTTTAAAGCTGTATTCTCAAAATGTAGGGAATGTTGTATTTCACCATAACACTTAGCATAATCTCAAAAAGATTCAATTCATACTACAGGACGTATAAGAAGTCTGGACCCACTCTAAGAAATATATGCAGCATTTTCCTAAAGTTACAAAAACACTTCTAATATCTATTTAGATATTTCAGGAAATAAAATAACCTGGTGGCTTTCTACTTTTTCTTATGAGGATACCTGAAGCCCATGGTTTTAAGCTTCAAAACCAAAGAGTACTTTAAAGAGTATTGTAGTCCTATAAAGAGTACTGTGAATGCCTGCTTTCTGAATATTTACCAAAGGAAAATCAGAATGCATGCTCGCAGAGCAGTGTTTCTGTCGTAAGAGATGGTTAAGAAAACATTTGTAAAAGAATGTATATGGGTGTTAATGGTATTCAATTTGAAAAATAAATGAATTAAGTGTACACTGTCTTACAATTAATATCCATATACCTGATTATCTACAAATAACCTTTATTTACAGGAAAACTAATAATGTGTGATGAAACCTTTAGCTTTAATAAAAGTCTCTATGGAACATTCTCCACCAGTTTTGGAGGTGGAGAATGTTCCATAGAGACTTTTATTAAATGCCCTCTGATAATTTCTGCTATTTGGCCTTCAAAACAACAACCAGTTCAGCTCTGTTTTTTGGGCAGTCTCTCCTCACACACACAATAATCCAGTTCATCTCAGAGGTTGTCTATAGGATTGAGGTCAGGGCTTTGAGCTGGCCAGTCCAATGTTTTGACATCCATGTCTCCAAACCAGTCCATCATAATGCAAGCAGTATGACATGGAATGTTGTCCTGCTGATAGAGGTATGGGCCTTCCCTGATATGTTCCCACAATGTAGGTAATGCGGTGTAGTGACCTGTCTAATTGACAGTCAAGTTATGAATCTCTTTTCTTCTGTGGTGTTCCATTTATATTATAACACAACCACTAGGTCAGAGGAGTTTACAGTTATGTTTTGACAGTGAATCAATCATTAACCATGTTTAACATTTACACAGGCTTGAACCACAGTCCACTCAAATGCATATGCTTTGCACTCTCATGCTTAAACACATGGCAACATTTGGCCTAAAAAATTCCTGTTTACACACTTCATCACAACCACTAGGTCAGAAGAGAGAGTTTACAATTAATTATTTTGATAATGAATACAAATGTTAATCATATTTAGCAGTTACAGAGACTTGAACAAAAATCCACTCAAAAGCATGTGCATTACTGCACTCACATGCTTGGTTACTTGGCTACTTTGTGTTCTATGGGAGATTTCTCACATTAGATGCAGAAAAATTCAAAATGATTGAATTTGTTTCAAAGTATTTTTGTACATATTAATTCAGTTTTTTAAAATTAAAATAAGCAATTTTATTTATTCTAGAGCATCTGGGAATACTAAAAATCACATTACAAGAGCTCATGTACACCTGAGCTGTTGTTTTATTATATTATTTCACATTTCCTTTGATAGTGTTATGCCAAATTTGATGAACAGTGAATGAATTTATAGTGATACAGGAAAATATAATAAAATTTAAATAAATCTTTATTGAATGTATCATAGCCAATAAATAACAAAGTAAAGAGGTATATTATGTCAGTCACAACAAGAAGCCAGGGACCTAATATGAATTGATTACCTATAAAAATCACCTTGTTGGCAGATGACCCAGTGCCTTGAAACCTATTAAATTTATCAAAACATGCCCAGATATGGTTTACATTAATAGTAATAGCTATATAGCACAAGGAAGCTACAGGCTTTTGCTGCACTGGCTGGGGGGAAAAAAAAAGTTTTAGATAAAAAAAAAAAAAAACACAAAATTATTTGCTTCCACTCACATAGGTAACTATCCAGTTGACCTTTGAATTTATTCAAATTTATCAGCCTCAACTACATGCAAAGGCAACCTTAATCAGCAATCATATGGCTAAAAGAAAACTTCCTACAATCTAGCCTGAACCTCTTCCCCAATATATGCAGTCCATACATTGATTGACATGGCAAGGAAATGTGATCTGACAGAATTTGAAAAACGAATGATTATTGGGTACCAGTTAAAGCATGGTAATATTACAGAAACAGCAAACCTTGTGAGCGGTTTGTGGAGTGCTGTAATTAGGGTGTTCCAAGGAAGGTTGGATAGTGGACATAGCAGCAGTCATTAGTCGGTGGCAGGCACCGATGGCTCATTGATTTTTGTGGTGAATATAGGCCAGTCCTACATTCACCACAACACTTTGTACATGACCTCTGTTATGCACAGTGTTTCAGCTGCCTATACCAATAAAGAAAATGAAACAACATACACTACTCTATCATTAATATCCAGATATCCCTCCATTGATAGCTGGTTGCATCCTACCGAAGCATCATGTGTCAGACTATAACTATAAATATGCAATAACACCTTCAAGGAGACAGCAGCAAGATGTTGCAATTGACAGAATTAAGATTTCCATTGTAGAATGATAATAGGATGCCACATAAGCAATTGGCTTCTATGTGACATTACAATGACACTGAAGATCCTTAGGCTGAGGATTGATGTAATCTGAAATGGAACATGAAGAGCCCTGCAAAGAATCATCCACTCAGAACATGCCACTTAGTATTGCTGACCTGCATTTCAAGCAGATGATTTCTACAGGATTTCTATATCAGCACCTATATAAAGGAGGATCTGGAAAGACTGTCAATCAGTCAGTGTAACTCTATTTAACTTGGAAGTGAATTCTGGTTTGAAATCAAACTCTTGGTGTTATGACTGTGCAGTTTTTTAATAATAAAGTTTAGATATATAGAAGTGCAGTAATTATTATTATTATCATCATTAGCCATATGGTGCAAGGAAGCCCGAGGCTTTTGCTGCACCAACCAAAAAAAATTTCTGAGTTACCAGAGAGAGAGAGAGAGAGAGAGAGAGAGAAAAGAAGAGTCAGAAATAGAAGGGAATCACCAAGACCCTGGGTGTGCCAAGCCCATACTCACCAGATGTGAGCCCTTGTGGTCAACGATTCAACTCCAGTATTGAAATAGTTTGAGGGAAATTAAAATACTCACACTGCATTCATTTTTCTTTCTTAACCACTGGGGGACAATATTGCCCTTTCTGTGAAGCTTAGGCTTATGGCTCTTAGAAGCAACTATGTTATTCATGAGTTGACCTAAAGTAACTAATGTCATTTTTAATAAATAACATCACCCAGTATGGAAAAACTATTATTCATTACAAGCCAAAATGTGACCAGTTTTGGAACAATTTGGTTCCATCATTAGACAGTGTATAGCCTTAATTAGAGACCTTGTGCTGATAAGTGAATAAATATATTGAATATAAACAAGCAGCCAAGTGGGCACAGATGAACACAGTGTTAGCATTTCTCTTAAATTATTTCAATACCTATGTTAAATTGCATTCCATTTCTATATATTTGGTTAATGCTGTAGGTCTATGCTGCCTACCAATAGGAGTTTTAATTTCCCATAACAAAGTTATATTTAAAATTGGAATTTTTTCTTCTGAACACTGCTTGGCTGCTCGTTTAGATATAATATGTTTATTCATTTCTTGGCATCACAAAATTACTAATTGAAGCTAACTGTTTTCTTATGATGGAACCAAATAGTTCTGAAACTAGTCACAACAGTGCCTTCGAATTTTTGATGCATGATAGATTTATCTAATAAGTGATGTTATTCAATTTAAAATGATATTAGTTACTCATGGTGGACTTACTGATAACATAGTAACTTTTCAAGAAACATAAGCCAAAGTTCTGTCAGTGTCATAGGAGAAGTAACATTGATCCCCTAGCAGTAAAGACATAAAAATTAATGCATTTTTTTTTTTTTTTTTTTTTTTTTTTTGTTAGTTGTTGGCACATCGGCTTCTGTGGCCATAATGCACCTCCCAAAGTTTTTGCATTTTACTCTGATCCAAGCCTGAGGCGGGATTCGAACCCACAACCTTTGGGTTGCTAGGCAGGCACTTTACCCACCTGGCTAGCCCGGTCGGCAATTAATACATTGAAAAGTCAACTACCATCTAGAACCTTGGAAACAATTAAGAATCATCGAGAAACTATTTTCTGAAGAATAGCCAAACTGATTACTGAAGTTGAATTAAACAGAATTTGGTAATAAGTGAATTACTAGATTTAAAATGAAAATCTGTATTTTGTTTGTTGGTGTCAAATGGTTTTTGCTGTATATTGGTGTCATTTTCACTAGGCAACCATGTTTTTATTGCCAGTAGTTTTTCATTTGGTGATAGTAAATTACAGTGAGAGGGGAAAACTAAGACAGGAAACTAAAAATTATTTCTACTGCATTTTCAAAATAATGAGAACTGCTCATTGTAAATCATTGCAATGATTTACAACGAGCAGTAATCTAACCATGAGTAGAAATGGCCTATCAGATTGGAAACAAGCTTTTGTGAGACTAAAATAGGATGTCTGCACTGCTATTGCTAGGTCTGTGAAGGCTATTCACATCTATAGTGCTTCAGTTGCTAATAATGAATATAAATATGCATGGGAAGTTTAAAAATGGTGCAACTGCAGTAGCTCAGTTCTCAATGGGGATTGGCATTTTCCAACAGCAATGAAACTAAAATCAGTTTGCAGTGGTAACCTTTTAGGCATGATGGATTAATAAGTTCATTACATCTAATTTAGCTAAGCAAATTTCAAAACATGCAAATCGTTTAAATGATCACACAAATTATTTGTTTTCGTTTGCTGTTTGAGAAGTATTAATCTTACGGAGAAGAAAGTTTTGAATGAAATCATTGTGCAAGTAAATATGGAAAAATATAGTAGTAGTGGCAAATGATGCAAGAAAGAAAGCTTATATAGCAACAGCAAAAAAAAAAAACTACACAATTCACCCATCCATAACTGCCAAGAATTTGTCTAGTTCTTTGAATTTATTCGAACCACCCACTTCCACAACAGATGGAAGTTCATTCCAACAATCAACTACCTGCTGGCTGAAGGCCAACTTCCACACAGTTATCCTGCAACCATTCTTCAACTTGAATTTTTGTCCCCTGATGTGTGTAGTCTCAATAAGAGAAAAAGCGCCATCAACATTTAGCTTATTCAATTCAGTCAAGGCCTTAAGCACCTCAATCAGCTCTGCCCATGGGTGCCTAGTCTCCAGATTCTGAAATTTGCAGAACTGAAGCCTTTCTTGGTAAGAGCACCCATTTGTTCCCTTCATCAACCTGGTTGCCTTTTCTGCACCCATTCCAGCAGATCTACATCCTTCCTAAAGTGAGGCCTCCAGACTCATATACAGTACTCAAGATTCAGCCCAACTATGTGTTGTGCAAAGGGTTAACACCTTATCCCTGCTAGCAAAGTTTCTGTATATCATTGACAAAACCACACTGCTCTCCTGGCAGCTCATTTGCACTGAGAATTTCATATCTGATTGCACAATTACCCCAGGTATTTTTCATTTTCCACTAACCTGAGTATAGCACCACACAGTACATTAATCTGGGGTTACTGCAACCCATATGCAGTACTTTGCATTTGCCAATGTTAAACAACGATTGCCATTAGCCCATCTGCTTAACTTTTCTAGATCCTGTTGCAGCAGCATATTGTCATTACTTTCATTAACCACCCTGCCAACTTTTGTATCATCTGCAAACTTAGACATTAAGCTTGATATACCATTATCAATATCTTTAATAAATAAACAACGATCCCAGCACTGAATCCTGGGGGGCTCCACTAATAACTCATTCTCTGTAGTCCACAAAGAGTAATGTACATCAATAACCACTCACTGTCTTCTTCCATTTGACCAATCCTTTATCCATAGCAGTAAACTGCCCTTAATGCCACATCGCTCCAGTTTGTACAACAGTCTTTATGTGCAAAAGTATCAAAAGTCTTCCTGAAATCCAAGTATATGTTATAAAAATTATTTTTTGCATCCAGTTCCTTGGTCAGTGCATCGTAGTATCCAGTCAGATTGGTGAGACGAGACTGCCTCTGAAATCCACGCTGCTACTGCAATATAATTGCATTTCTGTCTAGATGGTTCTGCATTGCTTCTTTAACTATTGGCACCATCATTTTCTCTGGACTGACATTAAGCTCACAGGTCTGTAATTATTTATGTCACCTTTTAGCATTAGTAAAGGCATATGATTATTTAAGCCATCAACTTTCACGACAGATGGAAGTTTATTTCAGCAATCAACTACCTGCTGGCTAAAGGCAAATTTCCGAACATCTGTTCTACAACTGTCCTTCCTCAATTTGAATTTATGCTTGTTGTTTGTTTAGGGATTTATTAGGTGCATCGGCAACTATGACCATAGTGCACCATACAAAAATGTAAGTATTTATGCTATTTCCTGTCAGATAGAGATAATTGCAAAAAATAATACCAGCAAGTTAGTTTTTAACCAGTTAAAGGACGTGGTATACATTAATCATTTTGAGAAAGGTAAAAATGGTTGAGACATTTGTTTTATTGCCTAAAAGTAAAGTAAACATAAGAGGGTCTTCTGTTGTGGATGGAGTGAAGAGATTTTGGTGTTCTCTTGCATATTTTAGGCATTTAACTAGGATATGTTTTACTGAAAGCACTGTGTTGCAGTGATGACACTTTGGGGGGGGGGAATCTCTCCTCTTAACGGACAACTACAAGTGATATTGTGACCTATGCGTAGGCATGCCAATATTACCTCCTGTTGTCGAATTGAGCTGAAGCTTGAAAGCCATTGCGCAAGATTTGGCTCGATACTCTGAAGCTTATTGTTATATTGATTTTTCCATGAAAATTGCCACTGATACATGCATTTTCCCTGGATTATTGATTTATAGTCTTGATATGGGACTTTCTAATTGTCATGAGGTAGTAAGACTGCCGATTTTGCAGCATTGTCAGCTAATTCATTTGCTGGAATTCCCATATGTCTAGGGACGTAGCAGAGGTGTATGCTTTTTCCAAGTTTGGATAAAGTCTTATTTCCTTGAAGACTGGGTGGGTGATATTCATAGCGTTTTCAGGGCTTGAAGTGCACTTAAAGAATCTGTAAAAGTTAAACTATTTTTAATATCTGAGGACTCTATATGCTTCAGTGCAATTGAATTGCCATTACTTTGGCAGAAAATATACTGAACTCATATGGCAATTCATAGGCCAATGTGATGTTCAGAAAAACTGCGGCAATTCCAACGTGGGCCTCATTCTTTGATTCATCTGTATGCACTATGACAAAGTTGGGGAACTGATCCACTACTGCATGATACAGTTGTAAGAAATTTTCTTTATGTAGTGTAGATTTATTCCATTGATGGAGGGATAAATCACATGAAGGTGAAGTAATGTGTCAATGAGCACAGGAAATTGGAAGGGTATTAGCAACATTATTAAAAAAAAAACAGATTAAGTTCTTCTGAAAGATATTTTATTTGCATACCCAATGGTTGGTTAGCAGAAGGGCAGTTTCAGTATAACATGCTGTGCTGGTGAGTGTAAAGCATCTGCCAGTTTGGGTGTTCAGGCATAGATCTAATTTTATATGCATAGTGTAAAATAAGTTGTTGTCTTCTGATAGAGACAGGGGGTTCGTGTGCTTCAAGCATATAGACTATGTATTGGAGATGTGTGATTATGCTCCTATGGCAATGTGTATTGCACTATGATGGATACGAGCAAGCCAGCGAAGGACACTAGATCTTGCTGAGCTATACACTGGTGCTCCCTAGTCAAGCTTTGATCTTATTAAGGCACTGTATAATCATAACAAGGTAACTCAATCAGCTCCTCACTTAGTTGCTGAGAGAACCTGGATGATATTTAGCTTTTGCTGACAGGATGTTCTTAGTTTTTTAATATGTTCTAAAAAGATAAGTTTATGATCTTATGTGATTTCTAAGAACCTTATGCTGGGACAAACTGCTATTGGTTGGCCATTCAGTTGTAGTTCCAGATGTGGGTGAAGTTTACGTTGGTGGCAAAAATGGATGCACAAAGTTTTATGTGGACAGAGTTGAAATCCATTAGTTTGTATCCATGAACCGATCTTAGTTATTGCCCCTTGTAACTGTCTTTCAACAGTATTCATGTTTTTTGCATGACACGAAATGCTAAGGTCATCCACAAATAGTGCTGTATCAATAGTGTTTGGAATTTGTTTGGCAATGGTGTTTATTGCAATTATAAAAAGTGTAGTACTGAGTACAAAGCTTTGGGGGACTCCTTCTCATAAGAACACTTGGGATAATGAAGTTTCAAAATGAACCTGAAATGTGCATCTGTACAGGAAGCTCTGAATGAAAATCGAGATATGACCCCGAAGTCCATGGTGATATAATTCGCCTAAAATTCCATACTTCCACATGGAATCGTAAGCCTTACTGATATCAAAACACCATGACACGATGTTCTAATTTAAGGAATGCATTTTGGATGGAGTTCAAGTCTTACTAGTATATATAGCATTGATCTGTTTTTTCGGATATCATATTGTGAAGAATGTAGGATATTCAAGTTTTCTAGGTACCATATTGGTTGACGGTTTATCATCTTTTCAAGAATTTTGCAGAGGGCAACTGGTCATGGGAATGGGTCTACAGCAAGTAGGGTTTGTTGAGTATCTTCCTGGTTTAAGGAAGGCAAAGACTAGCATGGTACCATTGTTTAGAGAATATATCTTCTAGGTATCTCAAGGGCACAAAAGGTGATATAGTTGTACACGTTGGCACTAATGACATTAAGAGTAGGAGACCGGCGGAATTACTTAGCAAGTACAGGTCACTGTTGAAAAAAAGCCGTGAATTAGGGTTGAATTTGAAAGTGTCTGCAATTCTGCCCAGACACGATAGGAGGGAGTATATGATGAGAGCCTTGTCGATCAATTCGGCCCTGGAGAGATTGTGCAAGGCTCAAGGGGTAGAATTTTTTTCAGCCTGGACTGTACTTGTTAACAGGAGAGATTGCTTCTACAGGGATGGGATACACTTAAATATAAAGGGTGCAAGAATTTTGGCTGATGCTATCGAGGCAGTGTTAGGTGGGTCGGAAAACTGCTAGCTTGGGGGGAGACAAAGACCAATAGATTGACAGTAGCCACTGGCAGAGGTGAAAGAGATTCTTGCACTGCTTCTATTAGAATGAGCAAAAGCCTGAAAAACAAGATGCTTGATATTTCAGAGACTGCTGGGAGCCATTGCGGTACAAGTAAACACATGGGTTGTGTTAGGGTAGCTAAGAATAGAAACAGGTGCAGGTATACCTGCGTGTACACCAATGCTAGGAGTTTGGTAAACAAATTTGATGAATTTGAGGTATTGCTCAAAACATCAAAGGCAGATATTGTTGGGATATCAGAGACGTGGTGTCACACAGATATAAGGAATACGGAACTGGAATTTGGGGAATACAATGTGTATAGAAAGGATAGACAGGACAGGAGGGGAGGAGGGGTTATGCTATTAATTAAGAAACACATAAAGTCCAAGGAAGTGAAGCCAGTCGATATCGATGGACAGGGCAGTGTCGAGTCAGTTTGGTGTGACATAAGCATAGGGAAATCAAAATTGAGAGTAGGAGTGTGCTATAGGCCTAATGACTCTGATGAGTATAATAAGATATTGTACAGGGAAATAGAGTGGGCCAGTAAATCAGAGAGTCTTATAATGGGGGATTTTAATTTCCCAGATATTGACTGGAATTTGTGGGTTGGTCACTCGCACACTAGCAAGGCTTTTGTGGATTTATTGGACGATTGTTTTCTACATCAGCATGTTCGTGAGGCAACAAGAGGGAGCAATACTCTTGATCTGATTATCAGTAGTGATTCTTCATGCATTAAGAATTTGCAGATAAATGAACCACTAGGTGGCAGTGATCACAGTGTGTTGAAGTGGGATTTACTCAAGGAGGTAACTACCATCAGAGGTAAAGGGAAGGGTTTTTGTTTTTGTAAAGGCGACTATGATGGACTGAGACAGTATTTAAATTCTATACAGTGGGACCAACTGATGACGTTACCAACAGCAAACTCAAAATGGGAAGCATTCAAAGAACTAATATTGGAGGCTACCAGGCTTTACATACCAACTAAGAAATATTGTTCGAGGTTTAGGCCTAAATGGTTGTCAGATGAACTAATGAGACATGTGGCAGAGAAGAAAAATGCATGGGATACATACAAATTAATGGGTGACATGGAAGCCTATGACAGATATAAGTTGGTCTGTAACCAAGTCACAAAGGAGATTAGGCAGGCAAAGGCAGACTACGAAAAATCCTTGGCAAAGGATGCAAAGAAAAACAGAAACGAGTTCTTTAGATATTTAAACTCAAGAAGGAAAGGGATGAATCAGATTGGTCCACTGGATATTGATGGTTCAACAGTTGAGGATCCTGCTCAGGTGGCTAACAATCTAAACGAGTATTTTGCATCTACATTCACGCATGAGGAGTTATTCAGGAAGGAGAATGATGTAGGTAAAGTAAACATTGGCAGTAAGCTGGATGATTTTGTAATAACTGAGAGGAAAGTGGAGGAGAGATTGTTGAGGATAAACATAAAAAAGGCACCTGGGGTGGATGGGATCTATCCAGTTATATTAAAGGAGGCAGCAAAGGAAGTAAGCAAACCCCTAGCCATAATTATGACAGCTTCTTTGGACTCAGGGGAGGTACCCATAGACTGGAGATGTGCAAATGTAACCCCAATTCACAAAGGAGGATCAAAGGCTGACACAAGTAATTATAGACCTGTTAGTTTAACTTCTGTTCCAGGTAAATTAATGGAGGCACTGGTTAAAGAAGCACTGCAGGATCATCTAGACAAGACTTCAGTTATAGCTCAGACGCAGCATGGTTTTGTTAAGGGCAGGTCTTGCCTGACCAATTTGATTGGATACTATGATGTAGTCACAAAAGAACTGGATGCAGGCAATAACTTTGATATTATATATTTGGATCTTAGAAAGGCTTTTGATACTGTTGCACATGGAGGACTGCTGCACAAATTGGAGCAGTGTGGCATTGGAGGCAAATTGCTGCTATGGATAAGGGGATGGTTGAGTGGCAGAAGACAGAGAGTGGTAATCAATGGACACTGCTCAACGTGGACTAATGTTATTAGTGGAGTTCCTCAGGGTTCAGTGTTGGGTCCATTGTTGTTTTCGGTGTTTATGAATGATATTGATGATGGGATATCAAGTTTAATGTCCAAGTTTGCAGATGATACAAAGGTTGGCAGGGTTGTTAAGGACACTACTGACGCTATGCTGCTGCAACAGGATCTGGAAAGGTTGAACAGATGAGCTAAGAGGTGGCAAATGAAGTTTAACATTGACAAATGTAAAGTACTACATATGGGAAACAGCAACCCCAGAGCAACGTATCAACTCTGTGGTACTACACTGACAGTGGTAGAGAATGAAAAGGACCTGGGGGTAATTGTGCAGGCAGATATGAAGTTCTCTGAGCAGTGCAGACGAGCTGCAAGAGTAGCTCATGGTGTCTTGTCAATGATATACAGGAATTTTTCTAGCAGGGATAAGGAGGTGATTATTCCCTTGTATAAGGCAATGGTTAGGCCACATCTTGAGTACTGTATACAGGTCTGGAGGCCTCATTTCAAGAAGGATGTAGAGCTGCTGGAACGGGTACAGAGAAGGGCAACAAGATTAGTGAATGGAACAAAGGGTTGCTCTTACGAAGAAAGGCTTAAGTTTTGCAAATTACAGAGTCTGGAGACTAGGCACCGGCGAGGTGATCTGATAGAGGTGTACAAAGCCTTGAATGGTTTGAGCATGCTCAATGCCAATGGGATTCTTCATCTTGCTCAGAATAATCACCTCAGAGGGCATAAATTCAAATTGAGGAAGGATGGATGTCGGATACATGTGCGAAAATTTGCCTTTGGCCAGCGGGTGGTTGGTTGGTGGAACCGTCTTCCATCACTTGTTGTTGAATTTGATAGCCTAAACAAATTTAAAGCTCAACTGGACAGGTATTTCGAACGAATGGAGGGGTGAAATGGGAGTGGTGTGTGTGTTTTTTTTTTTTTTTGGCTGATGCTGAATAAGCTTGCTTTCTTGCATCATATGCCTCTACTAATGCTAATGCTAAAGTCTATTGAACAGATCAAGGAGTGACAGCAATGATTCAGTACTAAGTTCCTGTATCATTGAATAGTGAATATTATCTGGTCCTACAGCACTGCATCTAGATGTTGATAGGGCTCTATGCAGTTTGTGGAGAGTAAATGGTAGGCTGTATTGTTCATTCCCTTTAGACGAAAAGTTTAATATTTTTCTGTATTTGTTTTAAATCTTTGAAGGCTTGTGTAACTTTCTGATGCTGATGCTTTGGCAAAAGTTTTCCCTAAGATGTTGTCAATTTGGGCAGGGTCAGAAACATTCTGTCCCTCCCATTCCATGATAGGCATGGGAGCCATCTGGTGTTTACCACTCGTTTTTCTGATTATTTTTCAAATTTTATTTGTAGGGGTGTCTTGATTGATGGTTCAAGTAAAGCAGATCCAAGTTGCCTTTTTATTACAGTGTCTAATATACCTTGCTCTGGCACATTTATACCGGATATGATTAGCTGTAGTTGGACTGCAGTAAAAGGAATTCCAGGCTTTACTGTGCTCTTTTTTAGCTGCACGGCATTTGTTACTCCACCAGATTTTTGGGTGTATTGGCAATTTTAAAGAGGATTTTGATATGGTTTTTTCTGCTGCATGTAATATTGTTTTTGTGACATATTCACAACTGCTTCATCAGTTGGGGATTCTTGGATTATTTCCGGGTCAAATTTAGCTAGTTTTTTATACATCTGCCAATTTGCTTTATCAGTGAGCCACTGCAGAATTTTAGTAGGATGATAAGAGGGCTTGTTGTTATTTGGTTTTTAGGAGCATTAGCAACTAAGGCCATATTGCTCCGGGGATATGCGGTGGTCATTCCTTGACCTTTCTGCATCCTCCGTATTTGGTGGTCATAGGCTCGAACCCTGGTCTAATCAAGAAACATGTGCTACACACTACTGCTCCTGGCTATGGAGGTGCCCATATATATAAGAGGGCTTATTTAGTAATTCAATTAGTATGGGAAAATGATCACTATGCAGTGGATCATTATTTACTGACCACTTTAGAGTAGAATATAGGGTTGCTGACCAGATGAACAAATCTATTGTAGCATTAGTTCCAAAAGGAAGGTGAACATATGTAGGTGACCCATCATTTAGAAGGAGAAGGTTGTTATCATCTAAACATTTTTCCATTTGTTTTCCTCTTTGATCAATGCTGTTGTTGTTACCCCACAGTGATGTTGTTGTTGTTGTTACCCCACAGTGATGACCATTTAAATCTCCCAGAATGAGGAAAGGTGTGGGGAGTTGAGCTATGAGATTATTTAGACCATTTAAATCTCCCAGAATGAGGAAAGGTGTGGGGAGTTGAGCTATGAGATTATTTAGATCATTTTGTTGAAAGCTATAACTAGGTGGAATGTACAAGGAGCAAATTGTAATGTAGATATCAGCAGCTACACAGACTGCCGCTGCTTCAAGGGGAGAGTTCAGTAAAACATGCTTGGCAGGAACATGTGGGTTTACAAAAACAGCTACACCACCATGTGGAGTATTTTGATGGGTTCTGTCTTTTCTAAGGATATTATACTGAGACAGTTCTGGTGTATCTTGAGGTTTTAAATATGTTTCTTGAAGGCAGAGACATATTGGCATATATTTAGAGGTAAAATCATATGCATCATCAATATTGGCATGGAAACTATGACAATTCCACTGAATTATTGTGTTCATTATTTGTTTCTTGTTAGGTTTTCAGAACGTTTTCTTGTTAGGTTTTCAGAACGTTTTCTTGTTGAAGTTCTCTGATTTTCACACTTGTTTTTATCTTTTTTTGGAAAGTAAGGCTTTCCCGTGGCCTTGTCTTCTTCAACAAACATTTCTAGGACACCATCATCTGCAGATTTTTCATTAATATCCATTTCCTCTTGATGTCTGGACATTTTGATTTGTTTTTCTTTGTATTCTTGGTCCGGGAGGTGTAGTTTTTTGCATGGTATGGATATTGGTGTATTGACTGCTTGAATTTGGGTTGCACTGTACAGGGTTTTGATGTGATTTGAGAAAGACTCTTTTGGGGATACTGTAAATTCAGTTTGCATTGCTGTTGACTGATATTTTTTGTTAATTTGGATGTACATAGGTCTGTTTGGATGGGTCATGACAGATTTCGCAGTCATGTTCTACTGAACCACACTTTGTAAAAGGAGGGGTTTCCCAGCAAGCTGTCTGGGAACATCCGTACTTCTGACATCAGAAACATTGTAGCGGGTTTGGAATATATGGTCTGACACTGTATACTAGATATCTAGCCTTAATGGATGTTTGACGATGGGGTGTGTTAAATGTCAATATCAGATTTCGTGTAGGGGTCAGATTGCCAACTTTTCTGGTGAAGATTCCCTTCACTTGAATAACCTTGAATAACGCGTTGTTCTTTAAGTTCTTCTAGCATCTCCTCTTCAGAAACATCTAGTAAATCTCAGTCTGAGATCATTCCTTTGGAGGTGTTCAGTGATCTGTGGGGTGTCACAGATACTGGTAGTCCTGCAGAGTTTAATGCTCAAAAGTCGCTCTAAATGTTTAGTGTTAGAGGTCTCTATGAGAATGTCTCCTGACCTCAGTCTTTTTACAGACTTGGGAGATCCAGCTCTTTCTAATTCCTTTTGAATAAATGGTGAGAGTTTACCAATTGTGTTTTAACCAGTTGAGTGGATAATTAAGAAAGTTGGAATAGGATAATTCTCTGTCTCAGTTTTCTGGTGTTTGGCAGTTCCTGCATTGTAATTCTCTTTCATTTTGGATGCCTGGGGTTCATCTGGCAGCCCAGATAAGTCAGAGTATGATTTTCTCACGATGTGTACTTTTTTGGTCCTGGGAGATTGTCTTTTTCTCCCAGGTTACCAGCCCTGCCACGTGGAAGCAAGAGTAGTGCCACCTAGTGATCCAAGTGAAGAAGAAAGAGCTAGTATAAACTAAAAATAAAAAAGGGATTAAAGAAAGGCGATTTTCCTTTTTAGTATTTGGATAGATGTATTTAAATATGATACTCAAGCGTTACCGGTCTCAAAACTCAGAAGAAATGTATTTACAGTTAAGCATACCAGGTAAATCACTATGTAGGTTCCTGTGGTCACTAATATTGCTTGGCACTCGGGGCCTTGAATTTATGCCCCCTCGGGTTCGTAATATGAGCAAGAGGAAGAATCTCATCAGCACTGAGCCTGCTCAAACCCAATCAAGGCCTTATACAGCTCAATCAGATCACCCTGCAGGTGCCTAGTCTCCAGATGCTGCAATTTGCAGAACTTAAGCCTTTCTTGGTAGGAGGACCCCTTCATTTCCCTTATCAATCTTGTTGCCCTTCTCTGTACTCATTCTAGCAACTCTACTCCTTCCTAAAATGAGGCCTCCAGACCTGTATGCAGTACTCAAGGTGTGGGCCTGACCATTTCCTTATACAAAGGGATAATCACCTCCCTTTCCCTACCAGCAAAATTCCTATATATTATTGACAAGACCCCATGACTTTCTCTGACAAGTCATGGGGTCTTGTCAATAAACAACACCCCATGGCCTCCAAGTTCCATCAAGGCAGGCTACTTAAACTGCCCAATGAGGATTTACATCCCAAACCCATTGAGGTGTTTTAGATGTCAAAAATGCAGCCACTCACAAACAGCTTGTCATGGTAATCCTGCCTGTGCTCGATGTGGTATGAAAGACCATGAGAGCAAGGAATGGTCAGTTTCCAAACCAATCTGTGTAAATTTCCAAGGAGAGCACCCTGCCTACTCTAGAACATGCCAGCGGTGGAAGGACGAAAAAGAAATTCAGAAAGTAAAAACAGAGCTTAACATATCCTATCAGGAAGCCAGAAAACTCATTCAACCAGTAAACAGCAGGAAGCTTTCATATGTCCAGGAGGTTTCTGCAAAGTGCACCATCGGTACACAAACTGAGATGACTGTACCACCAAAAGAGTCATTTACTCCGATTGCACGCTATTGCATTCACAAAAGCCCACCCAAAAAACACAGTCAGCTGCCACTCCTATTTCCATACCTCCTAATGCTCCACCACTAACAAAACCAAGTGGTAAAGAAAAAGTACAATATCGGAAGAGCCACCTGCAGTACAAGAAACAATGGATGTCGAGAATAAGGATGTATCGGATGACCCAGTTCTGGAAATCTTTGTAGAAGAAGATATGGACACAGGCCAAAGTCCTGCCTTTCCAAAGAAAGATAAAGCCAGGACTGAGAAAAGGAAACCCTTGGCCCTTTGGAAACCACCTAATGGACCCAACAAATCCAAATAATGGGCAAGTTCAAATTTCTACAATGGAATTGTCGTGGATTCCGTCGAAATAGTGATGACATCAAGGCCCTCCTGAGTAAGCAAGAGCCTACTTGCTTTTGCTTACAGGAGACGTATTTAAAGGCAAATGAGGACCCATACTTGCGTAACTTTTCAGTTATCCGAAAAGACAGAAATGGGGATGAACCTGCCCACGGAGGGGTTGCCATCCTTGTGGGTAACCAGACCCCATTTCAAGCTGCACCACTTACCACCAACTTAGAGGCTGTAGCAGTTCAAGTCACTGTAGGGTTTATCTTAACTGTGTGCTCCATTTATTTGCCACCTGGGAATGACATCCCCCAGGCAGACCTTGATTATCTTATTAGACAATTGCCGTCCCCTTTTTTGTTACTAGGGGATTTTAATGGACACAATACTCTGTGGGGTAGTCCTGGCATCAATGGAAGGGGTCGGACTATAGAGCCCCCATGCTTGAAAACAATGACCTGGCTCTGCCTGCTAAATGTTGGACTTAACACCTTTTGCCACATGCCTACCCGTACATGGGAGGTTGAAGACAACATTCATGGCAGTGACCACTTCCCTGTGATATTCATCCTTTGCAAAGGGAGACCATGCCACCCATCTAGGATGCCATGGTGGAAGATTGGTCACACTGACTGGAATGCCTTCAAAGATCTGGCATCATTTGATACCAACACAGTCAGCAAGGAACCGATTAATGACGCAGTAAAGTACATTACAGACACTGTTGTCCAAGCAGTGGCAATTGCAATTCCAAAGACCTCAACTCAGTTCCCACCGTTTCCGAAACCATGGTGGAATTCTAATTTCACTGCAGCAAGAAAGTCTCAAAACAAGGCGTGGGGTATTTTTGGCCGTTACCCCACCGCAGATAACTTAATAGCATTCAAACGCACATGTGCTAAAGCACATTATATAAGACGTCAGAATCAGAAGGAATCTTGGATCTACTTCACATCTTCTATCAACCAGGCTTCATCATCTAAGCTTGTCTGGGATAAAGTCTGGAAAATGAAGGGGAAATACACATCACACACTTCATTGATCCTGGAGTATAATGGATGTGCAACTGTAGACCCAACTGCAATTGCAAACACTCTTGGGGAGATATTTGCTAAAGTGTCTGCCAAAACATCTTACCCCCCTGAGTTTCTGGCCCTCAAACAAAATGCTGATAGGCAAAATTTTAAGTTGTCATCAAAGAACTGAAGAATACAATCAACTGTTCACAAAATGGGAAATGAAAGCGGCACTATCACTATCCCAGGCGAGTGCCATAGGGCCAGATGACTTCCATTACGAGATGATTAAACATCTTTTATCTGAATCTCTGGATTCAGTTGCTCCGTTTGTACAAAAGAGTTTATCTTGAAGATGAATTTCCAGACTCCTGGCATAAGGCAATCATGCTTGCCTTCCCAAAGCCATGAAAAGATCCAAAATTTCCGAGTAATTACTGTCCAATTGCTCTAACAAGCTGCTTGTGCAAGATCCTGGAAAGGATGGTGAATGCCCATTTCATGTGGTATTTAGAAGCGAATGACCTCCTTTCCAAAGTTCAATGTAGTTTCCGAAGGAACAGGTCAACACTTGACCATCTTATAAGACTGGAAACATCTATCCGAGAAGCAAACACCTGGTGTCAATTTTCTTTGATATCGAAAAAGCGTATGGCACGACTTGGAGCTTTGGAATTTTAAAGGATATCTATGATCTGGGTCTGAGGGGCCATCTAGCCCTTTTCATTAAAAATTTCTTATTGAACTGGTCATTCCGAGTTCGTGTTGGCTCTGTTTTCTCTCAATCTTTTTGTTAAGAGGAAGGAGTCTCCCAAGGGTCGGTGTTAAGTGACTACTGGTCCCAAGTGTACGCATCAGCTAGAAATAGTGTACTATGGTGGCTAGACCCACTTCACCACCAAGCCATCCGTACTGCTACTGGAGCATTCAGAACATCCCCTGTCCAGAGTTTATACATTGAAGCAGGTGAACCACCACTATTACTCAGACGAAAGCAATTGTCGTTAAAATATACCTTTAAACTAAAATCCCTGCCAGACAACCCAACGTGGACTTCCGTTTTTGAGCCATGATGGGAAACTCTTTATAAAACCCGTCAGACTGCTAACTGATCCTTTGGCATCAGTGTCCAAGAGCTGCTCAGAGAGCTCAATATCACGGTAGACAATGTTGCCCAGTCACCAAGGCATCTACTTCCACCTTGGCATGCTCGCTTACTATCATGTGACTTCTCCATTAAAAGTTGGGTAAGGCCATAACTCCATCCTCTGTCTACCAACAACTCTATGCTGCCCACCAATCCGATTACTCTGATTTTTTGCCTGTGTTCACTGATGGCTCGAAGTCAGAGTTGTCTGTAGGATCTGCTGCTGTCTTTCCAGATAGTACTATATCTGGGAAGATTCCCCACGAATGCAGCATATATACAGCTGAGTTGTATGCTATAGAGCTAGCCTTGGACCACATTAAAACCCATAAGCACCAAAGATGTATGGTGTATACTGACTCTTTAAGTACACTGCAGGCTTTATCGGGGATGAGGTATAATCCTCATTCATTTGTAACCCAGATTCAGCAGACACTACATTCCCTGTTTGAGTGTTCATTCGTTTCTGCTAGATCCCAAGCCACATTGGGATCAGGAGTAATGAACTGGCAGATGCTGCAGCCAGATCACTAGAATCCCACAGCACTCTTTGCCTGTTAGTCCCCTATACAGACTACAGGCAGCTAATACATGCTAAATTACTCTCTCAATGACAACAATCTTGGCATGAGCAAGTCACAAACAAGCTCTATCAGATAAAGCCTGTAATTCGACACTGGCAGTCTAGTCTACGCAGGAATCACAAAGAGGAAGTTATTCTAGCTCGTCTCCACATAGGACACAGTCATCTTACACATGCTTTTCTGTTGAGGGCAGATGACTGTCCTATGTGCGAGAACTGTGGCACCATTTTGAGTATTCGTCATATTTTAATTGAGTGTCCACGTTTAAGACACGAACACGTTTTATATTATATCGCTTTTAGTCATCTGGCCGAGCCTTCTGTACTCAGTCAGATTTTATCCGACAATGACCATGTGTCTGCTGTTAGCTTTTTAAAATCGATAAATGTTTTTGCTTGTGTCTAAAATTTACATTTTATTGTTATTTCTTTATTGATTTATCTTTTATACCTTTTATACATTTGTTATTACATACCTTAACATGGGGGCCAAACTAATTAGGTGACTGAAAGCTTAAATTTTTATATATAACCTAGTCTTGGCACATTATAGCCTTAGTTGCTAATGCGCCAATAAAATCCAAACCAAACCAAACCAAACCCAACCCAACAGTTGGGTTAATAGAATTAGCATTAGTAGAGGCATATGATGCAAGAAAGCAAGCTTATGCAGCATCAGCCAAAAAAAAAAAAAAAAAAAAAAACGCTCCCATTTCACCCCTCCCTTCGTTCCAAATACCTGTCCCGCTCAGCCTTAAATTTATTTATACTATCAACTTCCACAACAAAAGATGGAAGTCTGTTCCACCAATCAACTAGGCAAACTAACACACATCTATCCTACAACTGTCTTTCCTCAATTTAAATTTATGCCCTCTCAAGTGATTATTCTGAGCAAGAGGAAGAATCCCATCAGCATTGAGCATACACCTCAATCAGGGCTCATTTGGAGACTGGGCACCTGCGAGGTGCCCAGTCTCCAAAAACTGTAATCCGCAAAATTTAAGCCTTTCATTGTAAGAGCAATGCTTCATTTCATTCACTAATCTTGTTGCCCTTCTCTGTACTCGTTCCAACAGTTCTACGTCCTTCTTAAAATGAGGCCTCCAGATCTGTATACAGTACTCCAGTGTGACCTGACCATTGCCTTATACAAGGGGATAATCAGCTCCTTATCCCTGCTAGAAAAATTCCTGTATATCATTGACAAGATGATTCCACATACATATTTTTTGCCTGTTTTTTCCCTGTAGTACAAGCTTTGGTATTCATCTCCTATTTATACTAACTCTAGCAAAGCCAGAGCCCTTACTAAAAGGTTCGGCTTTACAAACCCAGCAAGCTCAGTAAGTTTCAATAACTTTTTCTATACTTTTTTTTTTTTTTTTTTTTTCCACTTTCTTATTTTACCTTTCTTCCTGTTTGTAGAGCTATTAGTGCAATATGAGGGTGATACAAACATTTCAACTATCCTCATTCTAAATATATTTCTTGACTAAGTGACAGAGTATGAAAAGGCTGTTTAAGCATGGGTAATGCAACTCCATCATTTCTACTAAACAGGTAGTATGTATGCATCGTTTTATTATATCTCATATGCACTTTAGTCAAAGCTTAAATAAAACCTGCACTCGCTTAGTTGCATGAATTATATATATAAAAAAAGTTGGTATGAGAAGGTCTCAGATTAAAAATTAAAAACTAAAATCATAAGTTAAAAATCTTGGGTTAAAAATTAAAACTCTCAGAGGAGGAAGAAGTGCACCGCGGCATCCTCTAGTTGTCAGTTTTAAAACTGAAACTGTAAAGTTATGTTTAAATGAGAATAAGCGAATAGTCATGAATGATGGACTTTCGTTAAAAACATCTTCAGTTGGCACTAAGGAAATGAAGGATAGAGAATCGGCGTGAACTTTAAGTACCCGAAATGTTGTACTGAACACGTGGTATTTTAATGCACACGAGATTACAAATTAGGGAAAGGGAAGCTGGAAGTTTGGTGTTGAGGATGTCAAGGTTGGTGTTAAGCCAGCACAATTCTATTATGAGAGTTTCATATTAAAGGAGCTTTCAGCTTGAATTTAATTTAATAATAGGAATTGCAGCATTAATTGAGGGGTTATGGTTGTGAGTATGCACGTGTTGAGAGAGCTCAGTGCTTCCTTGACGTGTTCGGAAACTATTAACGTGGTAGTATGCGCATGTATTTGCAGTAGTGGATGATCCAAATTTGTTTGTAGTGCTCCCGATATAACACACGTTGCAATCTGATTGGCAATTGACTAGATAAACTATATTATTAATATCTCCCATTTTGTATACATGGGTTTCTTTGTATTTGTTAAAGGGAGTTTCTAATTTGTTATAAGTGGAGAAAATTAAGGAAATATCTGTGTTAGTGAAGACTTGATGTAAACGTCAGGCGATTTGACAATGGTAAGAGAGGACAACACAAGTATTTGAAATGTTAGGCTTATGAATTTTATTCTGGACTGCTAGAATAATTTGTTGAATTAATTTGACTGGATATTTTCTAGCTGTAAACTTTTCTGTGAGGTATTTTAACTCAAAAGGCAAATCATCTTGCGAATGGCAATATTTTAAGGCATTAAAGACTTGATTATAAAGAACTGATTTTTTTATACAAAGGGGGTGATGCGAATGAAAGTGTAGGTATTTGTCTGTGTTTGTTTTAGATTTTTGCACCTAGTCTATTGCCCATTTTATATATGGTTAAGTTGAGGAAATTAATTGTGTTATTCATTTCTAATTCCAGGGTATATTTTAATCCGGGATGTGTTGAATTAAACTTAATAAAGAGATTGTCGATGGTAATTTTGTCTCCAATTAATAGAACGTCATCTAACAGATGTAGAGTTTCATACCTGCTGGAAATGGTTGGAGAGTTTGATGTTCTACAGTGGCGAGATATATTTCAGGTGGGGGGGGGGGGCTGATATTCAGAGACCCATAGGGAGTCCGAATATTTGTTCATACAACTGATCTTGGAAATGAAAATGTCTAGCTTTGATCAACACAGTAACAAGATCTAAAATGCTGTCGATATGAAGTGAGGCGTGGCTGGTTAAAGTATTATCTGAAGTTAGAAGATTGTAAGGTGTAGTTTAGGTCAACATTAGTATATAAGGACACTACATCAAAGGAGGCTAACAAATCATTATCAGAGATCGTAATGGAGTTTATGCATTCAAAAGCTTGACGTGTATTATAAACTCGAAATTTAGAAAGCTTCATGAGAGGGGAGATGATCTTTAGCAGGAAGGAAGATGAATTTGCAAAGGCGGATTTGCTCTAAGAAATAATCGGGCGTAAGGGGTGGTCAGGTTTATGGAGTTTTATGATGCCAAACATATGGGGCAAGATGTTATTACGGATGCCAATTTGTTGTAAGGTATGTAAATTTAATTCATGGTTAGCTCTTAGCTTTCTGAGTAAGATGTTTAATTTATTTTTTAACTTTGAACTAGTGTAATTATTGTGAATTTTATAGGTTCGGGTGTTGGAGAGGATTTGTTGTATTTTATTTACATAAACCTGTTTATCTAGAATAGCGATTGTGTTGTCTTTTATGTGCATTATAATACACGTGCTTGATGTGCATTATAATGCACTTCAAGCTTTGGAATACATAAACCCCATTATAATCTCTGATAATGATTTGTTAGCCTCCTTTGATGTAGTGTCCTTATATACTAATGTTGACCTAAACTACACCTTACAAGCCTTACATGATCTTCTAACTTCAGATAATAATTTAACCATCCACACCTCACTTAATATCGACAGCATTTTAGATTTTGTTACTGTGTTGATTGTTTGTTTGATTTGGTAGTTGTTGGCGCATCGGCTTCTATGGCCATATTGCACCTCCCAAGGTTTTTGCAGTACTTTGATCCAAGCCCGAGGCGGGAATCGAACCCGCGACCTTGGGTTGCCGCGCAGGTACTTTACCCACTCGGCTAGCCCGGTCGGCTTACTGTGTTGATCAAAGCTAGACATTTCCAAGGTCAGGTGTATGAACAAATATTCGGACTCCCTATGAGTCTTGGAATATCAGCCCTCCTATCTGAAATATATCTCGCCACTATAGAACATCAAACTCTCCAACCATTTCCAGCAGGTATTAAACTCTACATCCATTATGCTGATGACGTTCTATTAATTGGAGACAAAATTACCATTGGCAATCTCTTTATTAAGTTTAATTCAACACATCCCAGATTAAAATATACCCTGGAATTAGAAATGAATAACACAATTAATTTCCTCAACTTAACCATATATAAAATGGGCAATAGACTAGGTACAAAAATCTACAGGAAAATAACAAATACAGGCAAATACCTACACTTTCATTTGTATCACCCCCTTTGTATAAAAAAAATCCGTTCTTTATAATCAAGTCTTTAATGCCTTAAAATATTGCCATTTGCAGGATGATCTGGCTTTTGAGTTAAAATACCTCACGGAAAAGTTTACAGCTAGGAAATATCCAGTCAAATTAATTCAACAAACTATTCTAGCAGTCCAGGATAAAATTCATAACCCTAACAATCTTGTTATAAAAAAGCCTAACATTTCAAATACTCATGTTGTCCTCCCTTACCATTGTCAAATCACCAGATGTTTACGTCAAGTCTTCGCTAACATAGATATTTCCTTAATTTTCTTCACTTCTGCTGACATTAGACTTTGCATTTTTGCCTTCCCTCTATTCAATCTATAACTAAATTTGCCCACCCATATCTGATGACAGCTCCACCACTTTTTTAGTTTATTTTACTTTATTTTGTTTAATCATTTGTATTAATAATTTTACTTTTCAGTTCCTTCACCTCCAAATTGGCTTTGCAAATTCAGCACATAATTTTCTTAATTCATCATAACTTTTAGGATATTAACATTCTTTTGCCTTTTTCATATCTGTATTACTTCTTTTTTCTACTATCCTTCCCCTTCTAGTCCCTGGCCCTTTGTGTAATTTCACCTCCATCTATACAAACCTTTTTTCAGATTTATTTACACTTACATACTTTTGCATCCTTTACTGCTGCTTTGCACGTTTTGGTGCATTTGTCATACCTTGTTTATTCATTTTTGTTTTTTATTTTTCCATCAAATATTACTTTGACTTTAAATAATATTTAAAATGTATGTGTGTGTGTAAAATTTATATAATTATAATATGCAAAATTTAATGATAATAAAGATAATATTTACCAACCACAGATGTTTTATGGATCCAGCTACAACAGTCATCTACACTGATACTACAGCTATAGCACTTCTGAAGATGAGTGAATACATTCATTCATCATCTGTTTTCCATGGTCCACTTCCTCCTGCAGCAGTTTGGAATAGGAGAGGAACAAGGAGAATGGTAAGAGGAGATGGGGGGGATGAAGTTTGAGTGTGGTAGAAAGCAGGGGATTTTGGCATAGTAAGCCGGTGAACAATAGTTCAGAGTAAAAAACAAAATGAACTTTAAAGGTTCATTCAAAAAATAAATACTATTCTATCAAAATAAAGCTGATGCTACAGTAGCAAGGAAAAAGGAATGTTGCTTGTAATATACTCATACAGAAGGCACGGAATTTATAATGTCAACATGCTTATTTATTTGATGTAAATGGATGACATAAAATATAAATAGAACAAGGGCATAGTTCTTATGCTGCTTGCCTTCTTGGCAGTGTACAAAAGTTGATCATTGCTTTAAACAAACAAACAACCACCAAAACTAAATGTTCATCACACGTACAGAACGAAACATAAAATTTCAGAAGAAACTAGAAAAAAAGCTGGCAGGTCCAGTGGACTAAAGGTAAAGAAGGAAAAAGATTAGGAGATTAGGAAAAACAGGAGGAAGAAAATAAAAATCTGTTTAGTACACTGATCAGGATAGTATGATAATGAATTAACATTAGTCAAAACTAACAAAAATATAAAACTAATAAACAAGGTAATAAATTTCAGAAACTGCAAGTAAATAAGTAAATGTAGGATATTTAAATGCATAAATCTAAATTTCTACAATGTCCTATGAGTTCAGTTCCAGGATACTTTTATGTCTATCCATTTAGTCTAATACAGATTCCACTATTTTTACAATAAAATATGATTCTTCACTACATGTAATATGACATTTGCTTCAGAATACCAAGTTTAAAAGTAGTTAAATACTCCTTGAGTATTGCCCCTCAAATTTTTTTGAGGGGCCTTTTGATTCCACGCAGCCACATCTGTGTTTGATTTAGCCACAAACATGTATCACAAACAAATGTAATATGTGTTTCTCTACAAACACATATTACAAAGAAAAGAAAAGAAATTAGATAAACAGTGCACACACATCATTAAACATTAATCCTCTCTGATAGCTTGTTAAATTGAGTATTCAGTGCAAGTTGCTGCTATTTTATCATGATTTTAGATCTAATAGTTCATCAACAACTTTTGGTTTTAAGCTTTCAGTTGGCCTTCTTTTAGCACAGGACATTTGAGATGTGACAGTAAAGTTCCCAGACCAGTGCAATAAAAAGAACACAAAGTGAAGGAGCTTAAAACTGATTTAATTTTTATTCAAAGTATTTATAGCCTGGTTGAATGCACTTATTACACTATTTTAAAAGTTTATGAAAATAGTAAGTAAAGGTATCCCAAAGAGATGATGTTCATTCGGCAGTTATGTTTTTCTTTTATGTTCTCAGCTTCCTGAAATGCTCTTTTCTTTGAGGGCAGTTTCATTTTGGGAAAGGGGAAGAAGTCTGCTGGTGCAAGATCAGTAGAGTAGGGTGATTGGTTGATCTGTACAATGCCATGTTTCATCAGAAATTTCTTCACAACAAGTGCAGAATGGGGAGCACTGTTATGCAACAAGAACCAGCTGCTTTTCTTTTGAAATTGCACTTCACCCGGGAAATGCACTCTAATAGTCTCAGAAGCACCTGTACATAGAACACAACATTGACTCTCTTCTCTTCAGGTATAAATTCCTTATGAATCACACCATTTGTTGAAAAACATGATCAGCATCATCATAATCCAGGACGTCCATAAATTAAACTTTTTGGGGTTTGGTGATGATTTTGAAGTTCACTGCATGCTCTGACACTTCATCTCTGGGTTGTTCTAAAACACCAAACACTCATCTACAGTGAGAATACAGTCAAGTAAATTAGGATTGTCTTGACAAGTCTGGACGAAGTTGTCATATGATGACATCCTTCATTGCTTCCGTTCTTAAGGTTGTGCAGCACAAATTTTGCACAGACCTTCCTTTTCCCTATATCTTCATGAAAAATTTGACAAATCATCTCCTTCATATCCAATTCATCAGCTATCATTGTGAGGGTCAAACAATGATCTCTTGCCACAGTTTCCCGAACTTTTGCAACTCTTCTCATTTCAAGAGATTAATGGATGCCCATTTCTTCGATCATCAGAAACATTGGTATGACTTAATGTTTCGTCACCATAAACAGCTTTTAACATTTCATATGTTTCTGTTGTAGACATTTCCAGTTGAAGGCAAATTTAATATTTGTTTGTTGCTCCACTGCAAAATTGTGACAGAACACCAACACTGCCAATGAAACTGGTTGTTACTTGCCACCTGTCAGCCTACTGGACAATCCTGTATACAATCTTTTGGAAGAAGTCTGAACAACAACATACATACCACTTCCATTTATTTTCAAACTCATTGAACATGACCAAAATAGCATCAGTCTGGGAACTTTGTTCACAACTCATATATTTCACTTTTACTTCAGAGCTTTCTCGATAATTTCTGTAGAGAGCAGAGCTCTCAAAACAGATAATTCAGTTTTTGAATGGGACTATCAAAAATGAATCTACCATTCCATATTTTGTCTTTCAGAGACTCCATATCAGATACACTTTTCTCAAAGATCCAAATTTGACTACATGTACACTTTCACTATAAAAAATAGTTTTAATACACTGACAGTTATGTGAAGTCATGTACAGGATACTGCCAATTTCGTAGCTTATTTTCACTCTATTCAGATTTCTTGGATTTTAATAGAAAAACTGCAAGGAAAAATTACCTTGAAAACACAGTGTTATCCCTGAATAAATAAACTAGTTTAAGCAAATGTGAGAATGAACAACAACAACAAAAAAAAAAAAAAAAAAAAGGGAGGAAGGGATTAAAATGACTCATAGCTGACCAACACAGGGTTAAGTCTGCTTTGATACCAATTGCAATTAAAAGTCCCTCTTCCATTGAAAATGGGCTGGCATCTGCCATGCTTTCCTTCTTGCAAGAATAATCTCAAGTATTAGTAGCTTTTCAACAAAGAATTTTCCTTTCTCCACTCCCCCTCCTCCCCTCCTCTCACAAATCTCATCCTCAGCACATATGCACAGCCCATGTAAGAATGAGCTTCAGTCTCATTTTTCTTGTGCTCTTCTCTGGAATGGGTACAAAGAAGGGCAATGAGATTGGTGAGGAGAATATAGGGATGCAGTTACCAAGAAAGGCTTCAGTTTGCAAATTGTAACACCTGGAGACTAGGCACCTCCAATGTGATCTGATTGAGGTGTTTAAGGCTTTGAATGGTTTGAGAAAATTCAACACTGACCTTTTGCTCAGACTATGCACATGGAAGGGCATAAATTGAAATTCAAGAAGGATGGTTACCTTCAGCCAATGGGTGGTTGATTGCTGGAACAATGTACCATCCACTGTTGTAGAAGGGAATAATTTGAATAAATTTGAGAAAGAACTAGACAAATTATCATAGGGAGATGGATAGGTGAAACGGGAATTTTTTGGCTGATGCTGTATAAGTCCTGTGGCTTGGGAGTGAACAAAGGGGGTGATTCTCCAAAGCATCACAGCCTAAAAAAATGTGAAACTTGTGAAAATTTGCAGACCTTTCTGGAACAGGACATGATCCAGCCAAGAAGGATGTTTCTGTGTGTGTTAGGTGCAGAGAATGTCAGCATTTTGATGGACATTTGACAGTTTGAAGAGTAGGGTACATGCTTTCAAAGAAATTAAAATGGATTGGGGGCCCCGTCATGCTCTCAGCTACCCAACTGAACATCAACACTCACTCTTGTACATCAGATAACACAGCAGTAACCTTCAAGGCAGAATGTGCTGGTCCCACAGTAGCTAATTATTGTGGGAACTCTATTGTTGGAGAAACAGGAAATATGCTGTGCAAGAAGGAAAGGTGGAATAGGACCAGAGCATGTTTTCCAGGAGCAAAAATAGATGATGTTGTAGAGCAGATATCTTTTAAGGGCACAAAAGGTGATATTGTTGTACACATTGGCACTAATGACATTAAGAATAGGCGATCTCAGGACTTATTTAACAAGTACAAGGCAATGTTGGCAAAAAGTTGTGAACTAGGATTGAATTTGAAAGTGTCTGCAATTCTGCCCAGACACCATAGGAGAGAGTATATGTTGAGAGCCTTGTAAATCAATTCGGTCCTGGAGAGAATGTGCAAGGCTCATGGGGTAGAATTTTTTTCAGCATGGTCTTGCTTGTTAACAGGAGAGACTGTTTATACAGGAATGGAATATGCTTGAATAGAAGGGATGCAAAAATATTTGCTGATGTTATTGAGGAAGTGATAGAGGGGTCAGAAAACTGCTAATGTATGGGGATACATAAACTAATAGTTAAATAAAATATAAATGCAAGGCATAATATTTTATTTAAGTATTACCTTGCACACCTTTTGGCATCTTTCATATTGTGTAAATAACTTCACAACTGGGTTGGCATGATTGCAACACCAAGGTACCTGCCCACCCACCAATGATAGGCCAACAAGCTTGGAAATGGTGCCGTCTCGGAGGCCTGATGGCCACTGAGTTTCCTCGAATAGGTAACAACAATCTTCTCTACTGGGGAAGCGTTGCCTATTCGAGGAATATATGAGCTTTGAGTGTGAGTTGAAGGAGGAACTGTCCCTTTCTTCCTTCTATGGCATTTCCTTCCTCTAACTCTCCTACTATCATCTTCCTACATCTCTATCTCTTTTCTAAGTCTAATAGGGATAGTATGAGGATAACCGAGAACTTTATCCCATACCATATTTCAAAACGGTGCCATCTGGGTGGTGGTGCCCACTGAGGATAAATAACAATAGTCTTCTCTATTGGTGAAGCGTTACTTGTTTCAGGTAGTGCAATATATGGTAACTCATTGTGAAGGTAGTCACAATATGAGACAATTAAATCAATGCCTTTACACTACTTATGTAGTTTTTCATTATGAGTTAACTATGATGTATTTACACCGATATTTTACAGACTAATAGTATAACTAGAGCTGCAGGCAGAGGTGAAAGTGATTTTTGCATTATTGGTATTGGTACATGCAACAGCGTGGAAAGCAAGGTGTCTAGGATTTCAGACCCTGCTGTGGGTCATCATGGAACACATGAATACATGGGCTGTGTTAGGGTAACTAAGAGTAACAATACATGCATATATACTTGCATGTACACTAATACTAGGAGCATTGTAAATAAATTTGATGAATTCGAAGTACTGATTATGTCATCAAATGCAGACATTGTAGGAACTGTGGAGAGATGATATCACTCAGACATAAATGATGCAGAATTTGAATATGGGGAGTACAATGTATAAGGAAAGGACAGACAGGACAAGAGAGGTGGAGGAGTTATGCTCTTAGTTAAGAAGCATGTTAAATCTAAGGCAGTGCATCCAGTTGAATAGGTGACTAGTGTAATGTTAAGTCACTTTGGTGTGATATAAGCACTAGAAAAACAAAATTGAGAGTAGGAGTGTGTTATATGACTAATGACTGTGATTAGTATACCAAACAACTATAAAGGGAAATAGTGGGCCAGCAAATCAGATGCCTTATAATGGGAGATCTCCACTAATAACTAATGTTATTAGTGAAAATCTCTAGGGTTCAGTGCTGGGTCCATTGTTGTTTTCAATATTTATCAATGATACTGATGAAGGTATAGCAAGCTTAATGTCTAAGTTTGCAGATAATACAAAGGTTGGCAGGGTGGTTAATGGAAGTCATCAAGGAAACCTACTAGATTTAAGAAAATTGGGTCAATGGGCTGAGAAATGGCAGTTGAAGTTTAACATTGAGAAATGCAAGGTACTACATATGTGTAGCAGTAACCCCAGAATAATTTATCAACTGTGTGGTACTACACTCAGGTTTGTAGAGAATGAAAAAGACCTGGGGGTAATTGTGCAGTCAGAGATGAAATTCTCTGGGCAGTGCAGATATACTGCAAGGATAGCTCATGGGGGTTTGTCAATGATATACAGAAACTTTGCTAGCAGGGATAAGAAGGTGATTATCCCTTTGTATAAGGCCATGGTTAGGCCATATATCATGAGTATTGCATATAGGTCAAGAGGCCTCACTTTAGATCTGCTGGAATGTGTGCAGAGAAGGGCAACCAGATTGGTAAATGGAACAAAAGGGTGCTCTTACCTAGAAAGGGTTCCGTTCTGCAAATTGCAGTGTCTGGAGACTCAGTACCTTCGGGGAAATCTGATTGAGGTTTTTAAAGCCTTGAATAGATTGAGTAAGCTGAATGTTAATGCTATTCTTCCATTTGACGAGACTACACACAAAGGGGGCATAAATTCAAGTTGAGAAAGGATGGTTGCAGGATAGATGTGCAGAAGTTTGCCTTCAACCAGTGAATGGTTTATTGTTGGAACAGGCTTCCGTCTGTTGTTGAAGTGTGGTAGAATTTTTTTCAGCCTGGTCTGTGCTTGCTAACAGGTGAGACTGCTTCTACAGGGATGGGATAGACTTAAATAGAAAGAGCGCAAGAATATTTGCTGATGCTATCGAGGCAGTATTAGGTGGGTCGGAAAACCTAGCTTGGGGGAATACAAAGACTAATAGATTAACAGTAGCCACTGGCAGAATTGAAAGTGATTCTTGCACTACTTCTATTGGAATGAGCAGCAGCCTGGATAACAAGGTGGCGGGGATGTCAGAGACTGCTGGAAGTCATTGTGGAACAAGTAAATACATGGGCTATGTCACCTCCTTAACCCTGCTTTCCAAATTACTATATATCACTCACAAAACCTCATGAGTATCCTGGCAGCCTGTCTACACTACTCAGAGAACTTAATATCTGACTGTGCAATTACACACAAGATAGTGAAAAATGAAAAATCTTTTTCAATTTTCACTATCTTGAGTGTAGTACCACACAGTCAGTACATTACTCTGAGGGTTACTGCTACTGATATGCAGTACTTTGCATTTGCCAAGATTCAATTGTCCTTTCTCAGTCCATTTTCCTAATTTTTCTAGATCCTGTTGTAGTAGTAGCATACCATTATTATTGTCAACCTTTGTATCATCTGAAAACTTGGACATTAAGACTGATATGCCTTGATGTAGGTATATCAGGCTTAATATTTAAGTTTGCAGATGATACAAAGTTTGGTAGGATAGTTAATGACAATAATCAAGGTAAAGTACTGCAACAAGATTTAGAAAAATTAGGCTGATGGGCTGAGAAATGGTAGTTGAAGTTTAATATTGACAATTTTAAGGGACTGCATATGGGTAGGAGTAGTCTCAGAATAACATACCAATTGTGTGCTACTACACTCAGCATAGTAGAAAACGAAAAAGACCTGGGGGTAATTGTGCAGTCAGATATAAAGTTTTCTGAGTAGTGCAGACAGGCTGCTAGGACAGCCTTATGGGGGTTCAGTTATATACAGGAACTTTTCCAGCAGGGATAATGAGGTGTTTATTCCTTTTGAAAAGGCCATGGTTAGATCACATCCTGAGTATTGCATACAGGTCTGGAGGCCCCATTTTAGGAAGGATGTAGATTTGCTGGAACAAGTGCAAAGAGAGGCAATGAGATTGGTGAAGGGAACAAAAGTGTGCTCTTTCCAAGATAGGCTTCAGTTCTGTAAATTGCAGCATTTGGAGACTAAGCACCTGCAAGGAGATCTGAGTGAGGTGTTAAGGCTTTGAATAGATTGAGTAAGCTCAATGTTGATGAGCTTACACAAAAAAATAAAAACAAAAACAAAATATTCTCATTGAAAGGGGATAAACAATAAGAAATACTAATCTAAAATCTAATGAAACTAAAGTGAAAGTTTATTCAAAATAATAATATACAACTCATGTAGACATAACACATTCCAGTTGTATTTTTAAACTGATGCCAAAATCCTTAACCATCTATATTTGATTGGGAAAAAAATTAATATTTGAAGATTGTGCATTCATTATAGCATTATACTGAATATATTTTGAGCTTGATTTGTGTGAAGAATACTTCTAAACAAATGTAGACTGGCCAAGTGTTCCGGGCACAGAGGCTATTTTTGCATTTCTTTGAGTTTTATGAAATGTCGCCAAATCATTTTGAGCATCAGATGTTGGTCTTAACTAATGATTTTAAACACAATATTTGAATTTCTATTATAAAAGATTTCAGATAATTACCATTTGTATCACTGTCCTTCCCTTTAAGAAATGTCCTTGAAAAAAAAAAAAAATTCCAGCCCATTCATGTTTGTAAGTCAAATGTGACCATGTAATTTGTCACCTTTTATGTATTTTTTTTTTTTTTTTTTTTTTTGTTGCTTGATTCACTTTGCCATAGGATAAAAAATAATTACATGAAGAAATCTAAATTCCTTCATTTCACAGTTTAACAATAAGCAACAAATATTATCCAGGCATGAATTTGTTCAGCACTGGCAAAGATTATTGCTTTAGGAAGCTGCACCAGAATTTTAAAATGGGACTAAAATTATGTATAAATTTCTAAAAGTCTGTGTTATCATAAATCAATTTAATATCAACTTTTCTAGTATTAGCATTCAGTAGTGACAAATGATGCAAGGAAGTAAGCTTATAGAGCATCAAAGAGGGGGAAAAAAAAAAAAAAAAAACTATCTGCCTCACCTTCCCATGCCCTCCAAGAATAATTTGTCTAGTTTTCCTCAAATTTATTTAAGCTATCTACTTCCACAACAGATGGAAGTTTATTCCAGCAATCAGCCACCTGCTGGCTGAAGGCAAACTTCCACACATCTATCCTGCAACCATCCTTCCTCAGTTTGAATTTATACCCACTCATGTGTGTAGCCTCAGCAAGATGAAGAATTCCATCAACATTGAGCTTACTCAATCTATTCAACCAACTTTCCTTATGTGGGTTCAGTATTTTTATGGGAACCATCCAGCAAGCCTAATTTACTTTGAAGTAATTGATGTGAAACTGGAAACTGCAGACAAATGGAACCAGAAATTGCAGACATATAAAACTGACAGCTGTCAGTTATTCCAAGGAGGCTACTTAGCAATAATACTCTCCAAGAGGGCCTTGTTACTCCTTCTTACCCAGACCCCCTGGATTTACTATGTGCCACCGCTTAATATCTTGAAATGATTAAAGCACATAGAAAGAAAAAGAATAAAATACTACTGTGGGTACAATTACCTCAAAGGATGAATTCAGCCTATGCATTTCACTGGTCTTATGTCTCAAAATCTTTCTTATATAAAAAAAAACCCAGTACAATTTAGATAGTGCAATGAAATTAGCTGAAACTGTACATATAACTACAATATATAAAGTGCATTTAATCACTTAATTATTATTTGTAATTAATATTAAATGAATAAGATTATTATTATTGAGAATAATTAATATTAATGTGAATACAGTTTTTTTTTTTTTTTGTATAGTGGTAGATTATACATACTTGAGCTTTGGGAGGCTCTTTGCTAGCTTCCTCTCTACGAACTGTTTGTGGTGCCATTTGGGAAGTACCAGCTTGTTGACTTTTACGAAGACTGCCAAGTTGAGCTTCTTTTTCTTTCAGTGACCTTAAAGAAATCAGAATAAGTTAGCAATGTGTTAGTATTTAAGGGCAATAAAAAAAAGGAACCTTAATTCTTCATTAAGCTAGCAGCTTAATGGAGAAATAAGGATGCTGATTAGTTTTTACTCAGAAATCCTTGAAAGAGTAACTTTAGTCTTGCAATCAAATTTTACATTTTCCTCTGAATATAAGTATTAGTACAAGCTTGGCAATTCAAGAAGTCACAAAGTTGCTTAAGTTAAACCGTAGGAGCACAAAGAGGGTAATAAATGGGAGCTTTTTCTAGATGGTGACTTATCTAGCGCTATAATCATTGAACAAACAAATGATACCAAGAATCAAACACAAAAAATAAACTTGAAAAGGTAAAGGATAATTTTTGAAAGCTTGTTGACTAGAACCAAGTCCATAATGAAGGCATTTCTCTTACAGGGACCTTTTGCAGTCTCCCACCCTGCAATCTTTATATCAAGGCTATTACAGATATCAGTGCATTCATTCATTTTTAAAAATAAATTTTGCATTGATATCTGCAAATCGTTACACTCTGCATTAATGCCCATAGAATTAATAATCCAAGGCATGAATACAGTACATAGGCATGTGATTTTGATTTTATATGTAACCAGAAAACCCATCCTGCTACACAGGCAATTTGCCTACGTGTAACTTAATTGTTCCTTGTCTCTGTCAGCAAACTGCTTTTCTGGTGGTGAAAAAGCAGTAATCCACCATCAATTCACTAGTCAATTAGTCACCCTGATTCATGATTTTATTTGTTGACATTATTGACGGAACTGATTGGGAATATCTTAACCACTAACTGGTGTATCCCTAAAAGTCACACCAGCTTGTGCACTCGAGTCCTCCATGATACCTGGAAATGTCTGGATTAATAGCAATAAATGATTTAAAATTGGACACTTCTTAAAGCATCCATTATCTTGATAGTATAATGATATAAGAAGAAATATAGTTTTTTTAATTATTTTAATTAATTTTTTTATGAATTAACATTAAACCAGGATTAAAAATCATTACAACAGGTAGATATTTTCATAAGCAGATATAAATGCTGTCCTATGGAATATCTTTTAAAAATACATTTTAAAAGTTTTAAAATAAAACTTTAAGAAAAACTTTAAAATAGGCTTATAAAAATCTTTTCAATAATACTCTTATAAGAAGCTTTGGTTTAAAAAATATTTTAAAAAATAAAAAAAAATTTAAGATTTTGAAAGTCAAATATGCTTCTGCCACTTTTCCTACACTTGACTGAATTTCTGCAATCAAGCTCATGATATTCGTGAATCAGATAACAAATAAAAGTTGAAGTCTGCAAATGAAATCAATAATATTGTGTGCTGATGTAATTATAAAGGTTGGCTATTTTATTTTTTTGTGTTATAGACAATAACAATAGCTGCATGCAGAACCGAAGCACCAATAATTTCAAGATTATCACACTAAAGAGTATAATAATTTTGCAATTAAACATTTTGCAGCTTAATCAAGAAGTACTATTCACTGTTAGGCATTCACATAAGATCAGAATCATGAGTTGGCATGGCTAATAAATAATTGTAGGTTATATTTTGTATTCTATGTGGGGTGCCAAAAACTGGCACAATGAAGGCATCATATATTCAGTCATTGGCATTCATGTCAATTATTACATATCAAGAATATATATATCAACAAGTTAACAGTGAAGAAAGAATATCTGACTGTATCAATTACTAGAAATGTAAGTAGTAAATTTGCAGGTCCACTGGTAGTTTTTAAATGGGAAAGGATACACGAGCCATTGCTGATAATGTTCCAGAACACTGGGCAAATCTGAAAGTGGCTGCAAGACAAGTGTACTGTTATTTGAATTCTTTACCAATGTGTTTCATCCATGATTAATGCAAGAAAAAAATAACTTTACTTGTCATTCTTGTTACTTATGTTTATACACTACAAGTTCTGTGAAGCTAATGGCATAATTCTTGTGGTACTTTTCCAAACCCCACACTCATTTTTTGTTTATTAAAAGATGGCAGAAGAGGAAAAATACATCAGTGGAAAATTAATAAAAATACTTTCCCATGCTGAAGAAGTGATATTTCTCACTGTTATTAACTGAGTAGTACAAGCACTGAGGAAAAATTACCCAATGCAGCTTGAAAACAATAAGACTTCAAAACACATACATATCCTTCTCCACTTTTCAATACCTTTAAAGAACATTCCATCTAGAACATATTAAGGGAGTGTCTTGAATTGCCCTGAGAACTTCAGTGTAAATACATGTTTACACTGAAGGGAATATTTATTCCATCCATGTATTAATGATTTCAATGTTTTTCATTTAAGTAAAGTAAGAAAAATAGATCAAAGCAGATATTGCTCAAAAATGACTTTTTTTATATGAAAACACCAAACATGAAATGTACTGAAACCTACAGTACCCAGCACTGTGCATGGATTGAAGGCCAAGAAGATAACAGATTGACATTAGACTTAATTTATGCAGCTTTTTTTCCCATTTCCACGTACAATCTGCCAAACTCCATGTACTTATTCTGACAGAATCCCAGTTATCAGTTTATCCCATACATGTATTAATGATTTCAATGTTTTTCATTGAAAAACATTGTTTTTCACATTCTTAAACACCACTTCGGAAAACAAATGACAACTGAAACAAAATTACAACTGCACATCTTCACTTCAAAATCAGCCCTCTTCTACAGCTGTGAGACTTGGGTCATAAATAAGAAAGATGCACACAAACTAGAAGCAGCACAAATGAGATTTTTAAGACCATTATTAGGCTTTACAAGACTAGACCACCAAATAAATTTAGATATCTGTGAGAAATTAAAAGTAGATAACATAGTAAATGACATATAACGGTATCAGAAAAAATGGATCAGCCACCTAGAAAGAATGAACCCAGACCAGATCCCAAAATTAGCCTTTAACTACAAACCTACAGGCAAGAGAGATGTGGGTCGACAAAGCCAATGATGGCGAGATCAAGATCACCTCCAAGAGCCGGACCAAGTTCATGATGATGATGAATGTTTTTCATTTAAATAAAGTAGGAAAAATAGATCAAAACTGAGATAGTGCTTGAAAATGATTTTTTTTTTTATATGAAAACACCAACATGAAATATACTGAAACCTACAGTACCCATAAAAGATTGATATTAGACTTAAATTTATGCAGCTATTTTTCCATTTCCACGTACAATCTTCCAAACGGCATGTACTTTTTCTGACAGAATCTGAGTTATTAGTTGATTCAACCACTGCTCATCTCAGTTATCTGAATTATTCACTGTATGATTCCTTTTGCTTCAAAGGTGTGCATATGTCCTATGTCCATTCTGATATTCCCTGCCAGACAGTAATTTGGAATCTCCTCTGGTTTAAAATTTCTCTACTACATTCTGTCAAATTCATTTGTTGCCTCTGTCATTCTCCCAACTCCACTAATCACTTTGAACTATCTGACTTCCTCTCTTTGAAACTTGACTTTCTCCAATCCAACTTTCCTAAGAGTGAGGTAATTTTCCTTGACGATTTTAATGTTCCCAATTCCAGCTGGCTTCTGTTTTTATTATTATTATTACTAGCCATATGGTACAAGGAAGCCTGAGGCTTATGCTGCACCAGCCAAAAAAAAAAAAAAATTCCCGAGTTACCCCCGGTGTGTGTGTGTGTGAGAGAGAGAGAGAGAGAGAGAGGGGGGGCATCACCAAGAAAGAGAAGAATGATGATATCCAGCTCAGGACCCTGGGTTTGCCAAGCCCATACTCACCAGATGTGAGCCCCCGGGGTTTCTAGTCACACAGACCAGCTGGTTGAGATGATGAGGCTTTTGCAATTATTAATGACCTCACACAGAATACAAGACAATTCTAACCATGCAGCCAACACTATCTTTTTCTAACAAACAATCCTTCTAAGTACATGGTTGAGGTGAGTGGTCCTCTAGGAACTCAGATCACAACTTGGTGATGGTCTCTTCCCAAATGAAAGCCTTTCTCTTGTGGCCATTCTAAACCACATGTTGTATGGCATTACAAGAATGCAAAATGGCTGATCTGCGAGATTTCTTTTTTTCCTTGGTTGGATTACTGTTTGAATCTTCTGATATCAATGTTTGCTCAGATTGTGTCAGTGAAATTATTCTTGTAGGGATGAAATTCCTTATTTCAAACTCCACCTTAAAATCTTCTCCTTTATCTAAACTTTGGTTTTCTAATAAATGTGCTAAGGTCATTCAAGATAAGAATGTTGCATATTGCATTTGGCTTGTATCCAAATCTCCAGGTTCATTTTCTGTCTACACCAAAGTGTGCAACAATTGTAAAGCAGTTATTAATCTGTCTAAACTAGGTTTTGAACAGGCTAAGAGTAGAAAACTTGCTTCTTGTCAAAATTATCAAACATTCTGGTTTCTTGCCAAAGCTATATATCACAACTTTTACCCTTCTCTGTTAAAACCAGTTAGTTCTATTGCCACTTCAGCCAAAGATAAAGCTGACCTGCTAACATCCTACTTTTCTTCCAACTTGTGTATTGATGATCTTGGTAAACCACTTCCTACCATTCCCAGTACACCGCATTCAATGGCTCCTGTGGTCTTCTGTCAAAAGGATGTCAGAAGGATTTTGAACAATCTTGATGCTAAGAAATTGATAAGATAAGAAATTGCAAAGAAATCTTGATGTTAAGAATGGATGGGTGAAATGGAAAGTTTTTTTTTGGCTGATGCTGTATAAGCTTGCTTTCTTGCATCATATGCCTCTACTAATTCTAATGCTAAAAGAAAGTTCCAGGTTCTGATGATATTTCTCCACTTGTTCCCAAAACCTGTGCTCCTGAACTTACTCCTGTTCTGTGTCACCTTTTTTCACTTTCTTATCCCAAAGGTGTTTTCCATTCTGCTTGGAATGCTCATATCCAGCCAATTCCTAAAAAGGGTAACAAACCTCTCCCTTCCATTGTACTTACTTCTACCCTTTCTAAAGTGATGGGGAAATCAATTAACCGCCAACTCATAAAACTATCTAGAAACCTTCCATCTGATCAATGATCTCCAGCATGGATTCCGCCAGTGTTGATCCACTGGTGATATTCCGGCTTATGTAACCTATCAATGAACACATTCAATGGAAAAGTTTGATGAAACTTAAGCAGTTGCACTTGACATTTCAAAGGATTTTGATCATGTCTGATGTAAGGGTCTTCTAAATAAGCTTCCATATTATGCCATTTGCTTTTTGTAATTGGGTATTCAACATTCTCTCTGACTGCTCATTGCAGGTGATGGTAGATAGTTCTCTGTCTTTAACTTTTCCACTAATACTGGTGTCCCCAATGTTTCAGTTCTTTCTCTCACTGTTTTCCTCTTGTATATTAATGACTTTCCATTGCCCACTTCATATGGTCAGTGGAGAGTCATTGACCACAAGAAGTGGTCAAAGGAAATAGATAGTTTTTCTATAGCACATTGCATTCCACCTTTATGATAGCACATTGCATTCCACCTTTAGTTTAAGAAACCTTGCCTGCCCCCAACAGCCTGAACCTCTCAAATATCTGCTACCAATTCCTTAAATGCTTATCTCTATGTAATTCTCCAGTGGGCCAAAAATAACTTAGTTGATTTTAATTCTACTAAAACTCAGTGCTGTCTTATATCTTGCAAAAAGAAATCTACTCCTATGCTTATTTTCGGTGACACACTGATTTCTAGGCAAGATTATGTATCTCTATTGGGAATTACCCTAATTTCTAATCTCTCTTGGCATATGCACATTGCAAATATTGCTTCCTCTGCATCTAAAAAACTGGATTTTCTCTTTAGCTCTCAGTGTTACTTTTCTTCCAGACAGCTGTTCACTCTGTACAAATCGCAAATCCAACCAACCATGGAATATTGTTCTCGCATCTGGAGAGGTGACCCCAAAACCTCTTTCACACTTCTAGAATCCATTCAAAAGTGGGCCCTCATCTCTAGCAGAACTCTCTGCTCTATCTCATAGATGTTTTGTTTCTGCTGCATGCCTTTTCTATAGATACTTCCATGGGCACTGTTCTTCTGAATTGTCTTCTATAATTTCTGCTCTCTCTTCCAAAGCAGTCCAAACACATGCTGCAACCTGTAAACATCCTTTTCATGTCCAACTTCAAACTCAGAAAACCAACCTTTCTTCTTCCTAATTTATTCATTCAACTTCTGTTTTATGGAACAGCCTTCCTTCATACATATTTACTGAACATTTACAATCTACAGAAATTCAAGTATAATGTCAACAAGTATCTTCTTTCGTCTTCTAAACTTTCAACCCATGCATGGTACAAGTACTATAGGTTCATATACCGCTCGTGTTTGGGATATTCATTATTAAAAAAAAAAAAAAAAAAAAAAAAACTTGAATTTTTAGAAAATGCACATGAAGGATGGTTATTCCAGAAAGCATAAGTATAAAGGATAAATGAGGAAGAGAAAAAGTTGGTTCTGTGAGTTTGAAGTTGGACAGTGAATGGATATTAACTGCTTGTGGAATGTGTTTGGACTGGTTTGAAAAAGACTGGGGAATGATATATGTCAAGTCAGAAGAACAGTGCCCATGAAAATGTCTACAGAAAAGTTATGTAGCAGAAACTGAAGGTCTATGAGGAAAAAAGAGATTAGACAGACTTTAAGAGATGGGCCATTAATTAACCTAGTTGCCTTCTTTTGAATGGAGTCACAACCTTGAGAAAGGTTTTTGGGGCACCACACCAAAATTTGGGAACAATATTCCATGATAGGACAAATTTGACATTTTCGCAGATTGAGTAATTATTTAAAGAAAAGTAGTGCTGAAAATGATAAAGAAAACCCAATATTTTTGATGCAGAGGAAAAAATATATGTGATTTACTTATTCCAAGAGAGATTAGAAGTCATGATAATTCTTAACAGAGTAATTATGATTTTGTCCAGAAGTCTGGGTGTCATTGAAGATGCATAAAGGAGCAATAAACTTTTAGAAAAATAAGATGGGACTGAGTTTAGAAGGATTAAGGTTATCTTAAGTTTTTTCACCACACTGAAGAATTACTTGAAGATCAGCATTTAAGGAAATGGTGGTGGATATTCAAGAAGTTGAGGCTATTTATGAGGGTAAGGTTTCTCAAACTGAGAGATGGAATACAGTATGTGTCATCAGCAAAACTATGGATTAGGGATCTCTAATATGGCTTGAAGTTTGTACTTTTCTTTCAATATTCTTTCTTTGATCAACTGGTATTTCTTTGCTAGATTCTGATGTAATATCCTGGCAACCTGGTCATGTCTATGAGTGTACTGCCTCTGGGTGATCACTCTGTTGTGTGTTCTAGATTGTTTCTAGGGCAAGGTGACATCATTGAATTGTATTGTCTATCACTCCAGGGTCCTTGGAAATGTATTTTCTGCAGTTCCTGGTGTTGATTATCAAGTCTTGGATGGTGAGCACGAATGCCTTCAGTATTGCAGAAGAGCATCCCACTGTTCAGGCATGTGTTGACAGCCTTCATATCTATGTGATCTTGATGGAGGCCATTTAAGTGCCTTCTCTGCTCATTTTTCTGTCTTTGTTTCTTCCATCTGGATGAGTGGAGGTCTCATCATTGAGGTTGAGTAGGGTGTGCCATTTGTCTATCTTCCTTATGATATAGTAGATTGGCATTGTGTTTTTCTGGAAGTAATACTTCGGTTTATAATTGCTTTAAACTATTGTCAAATGAGGCCTTTCAAACCCCTTCCTCCTCCCCTCCTTTCTAGGCCATGGTCAGTCTCTTGACAGCTGCCTTTATATGGTGTTGGAAACTCCTCGTCATCATTGTCCTGCTCCTTTTTATGAACTCCCCTAGCTTGGTGTTAGTCCAATCTATGATCTCAAAGGAGTACGTTAGTATTGGAACAGCATAGGTGTTTATGGCTTTGACTGTGTTCCCTCCATTTAGCTTTGCTTTTAGCAAGCTTCTGAGCCTCAGTCTGGCAGGCCTTAATCTTGTGTTCTAAATGTTCAGCTTTCATCATTCCCAGGTGTTTGCAGGTCTTTCCCCCTCTGTCATGGCTTCAATCTGCTTACAAGTCTTTATCTCATAGTCTTGTCCAACTAGTTTTCCCTGATGCGGTTCTGAAGGGGGGGTTTCATTTGTGTACTCTGAATTCCATCCTGATGCAGTGTTGAATTCTTCAGTGATCCAGAATAGCTGTTGGAGCTGATCCCCAATTGCTATGTGGAACTTGATGTTGTTCATGCACATAAGGTAGGAAAGGGGTCTACAAGTTCTTTCTCCCTTCTTTAAGAGTATATCTATACTTGCTGGTATAAAGCATGGTGAATAGTGGGGGTGAGAGCTAGCCAGAAGCACAGGAGGCTCAGGGCATCTCCCTGGAATATTTCTCTCCTGATGGGGATAGGTTTGGTCATGATGTTCCTAACCTTGATGGTGATCCTCCATTTTGCCATGACTGCTTCTGGGAAGTTTGTCACTATCAGATTGACTTTGTAGATATTCAGCATCTCTGTCATCCAGACATGGGACACTGAGCTAAAGGCTTATAGTAGTCAATGTAAGCCATGTACAGGTTGTGGTGCTTCTTGTAGGCTTACTCCCTAACCTGCATTGATGGTCAATTGCTCCTTGCATCCTTTGCTCATCTGCTTCTAAACTAATTTTGGAAATAATGTATTATTTAAAATATTACTTTAGTAATAATAATTATTCTGTTAGTTTAACTCTACATAAACACAATTCAATATTTATATTTCCATGCAATCTTGCATATTACATATACAACATGCAACTTGCAACAAATAGCTTAATGAATATAAATAAACCATTATCTGCTTGAATCCAAAGTTTTTCCTGATAAATGATTATGATTAGGTACACATTCAAGGAAATGATAAATGGTTAGAATTAGGGACAGATTCTAACTATAGTCCAGGGCAACATATGAGGAAATTAATAATGGTTCACAAAAACAAGTATGGTCTCTTGTTAGCTACTGCAATGGTGGGTTGGAATCAAACAGTTACAATGAAGTTAACTCCTCTGGTCCTGGTCATACAGAGTAAAAATGGAAATTTATTTATTTGTTTATTGGTGATGGAAAGAATTGGAAAATAAAAATAGCTGAAATCTCATTGAAATTACCATCCTATACTCTATTACAGAATATAAATCAGCTTTATTCGTTCAATTCATTTACTGAAAATCTTCTCAGGATTATATGAAAATTACATATAATGGCCTGTTTTCTAAACCAATCCTTATTCAAGCCTGACATCTATTCTTATGAAGTAGGGCATGAAATTGCAACAATTAATTCTGTTTCTCTTAGGTTGTTGTTATTTGTGTTATTGTTATTTGGTTTTTTTTTTTAGGAGCATTAGCAACTAAGGCCATATTGCTCCGGTGGTCATCCTTGACCTTTCCGTATTTGGGGGTCACAGGCTCGAACCCCGGTCTAATCAAGAAGCGTGTGCTACGCACCTGCCACTCCTGCCTAAACATTTAGAAGAGGAAAAATAATAATCATTTATATTGTCCTCTGGTATGAGATTATTATAAAATATTTACATAACTAGAAAAATAGTTAACACTCTTTGATTCTCTAAGATAACTAACTAAAAAAATATATATATGATAAAGTTAGAAATTAGTTTACTAACTCTTGTAAATCTCTAATTTGCTTATTTAAGACAAATTTCTCATCTTCAGAAGTGGACATAATTTGTAGTAGTCTTTCCATTTCAGATTGAGCCCTGTTAGCATCTTCCTTTGCCTGGGATAATATTTTTTCCTTTGCAGATCGTTCTTTTTCCATTTCTGAGCAACGATGACGTAGTTCAGCAAGTTGGCGAGCCACCGCATCACTTTGCCCTCCTTCAACCTGCAGATAGCAACAAAATAACAAAAACAATTAACAAAATTCCATCATGAGTCCTGAGCCGTTGAGTCAAGCAACACTGAGTCAAGCAACACTGAGTAAAAATGTGGTTTCCACACGCATACTCAAACACCCAGCTATCACATCAGAGTTTCAGCTGTAATAGCAACAGAGGATAGGATCTGGCATCTCTGGAATTATTGCTAATACACTAATACCTTGCTGTATGCTCAGGACACATTTTCCTGAAAGACAGTGTATTTGCAAATCACATTAAGGTGAAGTAAGTGTTCCCATAATAATGGGAACATTTTAGCATTAGTAGAGGCATATGATGTAAGAAAGCAAGCTCATATAGCATCAGAAAAAAAAAAAAAAAAAACCTTCCCATTTCACCCATCCATTAACTCCAAATGTTTGACTAGCTCTGCCTTGAATTTATTTAAGCTGTCAACTTCTACAATGACAAATGGAAGTTTATTCCAGCAATCAACCACCCATTGGCTAAAGGCTAATTTCCACACATCTATTCTACAACTGTCTTTCCTCAATTTGAATTTATGTCCCCTCAGGTGATTGATCTGGGCAAGAGGAAGAATGCCATCAGCATTGAGCTTGCTCAAACCATTCAAGCCCTTAATAAACCTCAATCAGATCACCTCGCAGGAGCCTAGTATCCAGAAACTGCAATTTGCAGAAGTTGAGCCTTTCTTTGCAAGAGCAACTCTTTGTTCCATTCACTAATCTTATTGCCCTTCTCTGTACTCGTTCTAGTAGCTCTACATCCTTCCTAAAATGAGGCCTCAGACCTGTATACAGTACTCAAGGGGTAGCCTGACCACTGCCTTATACAAGGGGATAATTACCTCCTTATCCCTGCTAGAAAAAATTCCTGTATATCACTGACAAGACGCCATGAGCAACTCTTGCAGACTGTCTGCACTGCTCAGAAAACTTCATATCTGACTGCACAATAACCCCCAGGTCTCTTTCATGTTCTACTGCCCTGAGTGTAGTACTGCACAGTTGATATGTTATTCTGGGGTTACTGCTAACTATATGCAGTACTTTACATTTGTCAGTGTTAAACTTCAGTTGCCACCTCTCAGTCCATCTGCTCAACCTTTCTAGATCCTGCTGCAGTAGGGTAGTGTCATTAACAACTTGCCAACTTTCATATCATCTGCAAACCTGGACATTAAGCCTGATATACCCTCATCAATATCGTTGATAAACACAGAAAACAACAATGCACCCAACACCAATCCCTGGGGGACTCCACTATAACATTAGTCCATGAAGAGCAGTGTCCATTGAATACCACTCTGTCTTCTCTCACTCAACCATCCCTTTATCCATAGCAGCAATTTGCCCTTAATGTCATACTACTGCAATTTGTACAGTAGTCTTTCATATGCAAGAGTATCAAAAGCTTTCCTGAAATCCAAGTATATGATATAAAAATTATTTTTCACATCCAGTTCCTTTCCTTTGTGACCACATCATAATATCCAATCAAATTTTTCAGACAAGACTTCCCCTTAACAAATCCATGCTGTGTCTGAACTATAACTGCAGTCTTGTCTAGGTAACTGCTCTGGATTATTACAAAATCATTTAGCTCCCTAGAATTTGATAAACTTCTGGCATTCCCCTCCCTGAATCACTTCTCATGTATGAATGCAGATGCAAAATACTCATTCAGTTTGTCAGCTACCTGAGCAGGATTCTCAGCAGTCGAACCATCGATATCAAAGGGACCAATCTGATTCATTCCCTGCCTTCTAGAGTTTACGTAAGTAAAGAACTCTTTGCTGTTTTTCTTTGCATCCTTTGCCAAAGATTTCTCCTTTGTGACTTGATTACAGACCAGCTGATATCTACCATAGACTTCTGTATTCACTTATTATATATCCTCATATTTCTGATTTCTAATAACATTAGAATTGGAAATAGGAGAAATGCCGAAGACCCCAATTTTCTCAAAATAAAGTTCGTACATCTTTTTTGGCTTATTAACCCACTCTTAGTCATCCAGAAGAAAAAGATCACCCGAGCCCATCTCCTTTGCTATTTCACTCCAACTTTCATTCAGAACAATTTGATATTCACTTAGAAATAACTCATTACACTTTGCAAGATAATTTACCGTGGTTTCTCTTTAAATTTAAGAAATTTCCATTGAATTTGGTGAAAAATTACTTAAATTTGTCAATACCTTGTATATGATTTCACATGACTGCAAACAAATTAATGAATAAATAGGAGTCATAATAATTAATAAAAGTACATGGTTATTACAAAATAATTTATTAAGTTTGTTCAACTGTTAACTTCTTTTATCTCTCAAAGTATTTTATAAAAAGTGTTAATTTGTTGAGTAATTGTCATATTATGTTCTACATAAAATATATTAGTAATTTAGTAAATATATTGCAATCAAACAGTTACAATGAAGTTAACTCCTCTGGTCCTGGTCATACAGAGTAAAAATGGAAATTTATTTATTTGTGTATTGGTGATGGAAAGAATTGGAAAATAAAAATAGCTGAAATCTCATGGAGATTACCATCCTGTATTTGAGATATCTAACATTAAATTTATGGAACTGATTGGTTAGAGTTGGTGTCATGATATGCAAGATGGCTATTATTAGTACATACAAACTGATACAAAAAAATATGGAAAGCTTTCAACATTAATTTGATTTGATCATTAAATGTATCTATAACACACTGCAAAAAGGGTTTTTTATCTGGTACTCTGCTGTTCAAGAACTTGCTAAAGTAGTTAAAAACATTGAATATTCCTATATTAGAGAAGTACTCAAGATATCTAACATTAGATTGAACAACAATGTTAGAGTTTATGACATGAAGTGCAGATGACCATTATTAGGATGTACAAACAAGTGGATATAAAATATGCCAGTCAGAAAATTTTCATTATTAATTTGATATCACTATCATTAATGTCATTATATTAAGAGAGGCAGAAAAAGAGGAAATCAAACTTTTTAGCCATGTTGATGATGGCATTCTTGGATTTAGGGGTAGTTCCCCATTGAATACAGATGTGTGAATGCCTCTGAAATTTCAAAGAGGATCAAAGAGTGAAGTGAGTGATTACAGACCTGCAAGCTTGGCTTCTGTTCTTTGAGAGAAAATAATGGATGGAGTCATTGGTTAAATGAAGTAATGTGGGATTATCTAGAAAGAAATGCAAGTATATGGCAATCACAGCATGGATTTGTTATGCAGTAATCTTGGCTGACAATTCCAACTGGATACTATGATGTTCATAACAAAGAGCAGGATTCAAAAATTAAATTTTGACATTATATATTTAGATTTCTGAAAGAGTATTGTACACAGTACTCTTTGTGAACTAATGTTACTAGTGGAGAACCCACAGTTCAGTGTTGGGCTCATTGTTGTTTTCAATAATTATTAATGGCATTGTAATTTATTAAGTTTGTAGTTTGTAGGTGACACAAAAGTTGGCAAGGTGGTTAATCACAGTAATCAGGGTATGTTACAAGAACAGGATCTTTTAAAATTAGGCAGATGAGCTGAGACATGCCAATTGAAGTTTAACATTCAAAAATGCAAGTTACAACATATGGGTAGCAGTTTTCTCAGAATAGCATAACAACTGTGTAGTACAAAATGCAAGGTAGTAGAGAATGAAAAAAGACCTGGGAGTAATTGTGCATCACACATGAATTAGCAGGGATAATGAGGTGATTATCCCATTGTACAAGACAATGGTTAGTCCACACCTTGAGTACTCATACAGGTCTGGAGGCCCCCATCTTAGGAAGGATGGAGATCTGCTGGAATGGGTGCAAAGAGCAATGGGATAAGTGAAGGGAAGTGGTCTTACCAAGAAATTGAGGTATTTTAAGGCTATTAGCATTAGTAAAGGCATGTGATGCAACAAGAAAGCAAGCTTATACAGCATCAGCCAAAAAAAAAAAAAAAAAAAAAACCCTTCTCATTTCACCCATTTACTCGCTCCAAATGTTTGTCTAGTTCTGTCTTGAACGGATTGAGTAAGCTCAATGGTATGCTTGTTCTTGCTCTCAGAAAGAGAGTGAGAGCAAGGATGCTCTTTGAGGACTGCATACAGGTCTGGAAGCCTTATTTTAGGAAGGATGTTTGATCTGTTTGAGTGGATGCAGAGAACAGCAATGAGATTAGTGAGGCTAAAAAAAAGGATACAATTGACAAGAGACTTGAGTTCTGAAAATTGCAGTGTCTGGAAACTAGGCACCCATGAGGAGATCCAATTGAGATATCTAAGGCTATGAATGGACTGAGTAAGCTAAATGATAATGGCACCCTTACCCTTGCTCTCAGAAAACACATGTAAGGGGTATAAATTTAAATTAAGGAAGGATTGGATAGATACTGTTTGAATCAACTATCATCTGGTGTGTTGGAAGTGAGTAGTTTGAAATAAATTTAAGGAATAAGTAGACAAATTTTTATTTTTTATTTTTTTTTTTTGATGCCATATAAAGTTGATTCATAGCATCGTTTCCACTACTAATGTCAACAAACTGCATATAGTTTATCACCAATCAAACAGCTAAAGAAAGAATTTACCATTTTAATTGTTTTCAGTGCTGGTACCATTATGAGGATCCCTATATAAAATTTTGGTTGTCAGGTACTGATGTCCCCATAATCAGAAATCTATTGGTACTAAGTCTGGTGAATATAAAGACTCTGTGCATTGAAAGTAATATGAAACTAACTTAATTAGAAAAGTTTCATTAACAAAATATGGAGCATCAACTTGCATGAACATAACCATAAGTTTCATTAACAAAATATGGAGCATCAATTTGCATGAGCATAACTCTTCCCACTACCTGTAACTCTTCTACAACTGGTGTAACCTGAATAATAATTATTATTATAAAAAATACAATGTTATTATTATTATCATCATCATTGCTCTTATATTATTTCTCCCTAATTGGGGCTCCACAACGTGACCGGTATTGCTACCAAGTACACAGTGTGATTGTTATTAGCATTAGCATTAGCATTAGTAGAGGCATTTGATGCAAGAAAGCAAGCTTATGCAGCATCAGCCAAAAAAAAAAAAAAAAAAAAAAAAAACCACTTCCACTTCACCCCTCCGTTCGTTCAAAATACCTGTCCAGCTGAGCCTTAAACTTATTTAGGCTATCAACCTCCACCACAAGGGATGGAAGTCTGTTCCACCAACCAACCACCCGCTGGCTAAAGGCAAATTTCCGCACGTCTATCCTACATCTGTCTTTCCTCAATTTGAATTTATGCCCTCTCAGGTGATTATTCTGAGCTAGAGGAAGAATCCCATCAGCATTGAGCATGCTTAAACCATTCAAGGCTTTATACACCTCTATCAGATCACCTCGCTGGTGCCTAGTCTCCAGACACTGTAATTTGCAAAACTTAAGCCGTTCTTCGTAAGAGCACCCCTTTGTTCCATTCACTAATCTTGTTGCCCTTCTCTGTACTCGTTCCAGCAGCTCTACATCCTTCTTGAAATGAGGCCTCCAGACCTGTATACAGTACTCTAGGTGTGGCCTGACCATCGCCTTATACAATGGAATAATCACCTCCTTATCCCTGCTGGAAAAATTCCTGTATATCATTGACAATACTCCATGAGCTACTCTTGCAGCCCGTCTGCACTGCTCAGAGAACTTCATATCTGCCTGCACAACCACCCCCAAGTCCCTTTCATTCTCTACCACTGTCAGTGTTGTACCACAGAGTTGATACGTTGCTCTGGGGTTGCTGTTTCCCATGTGTAGTACTTTACATTTGTCAATGTTAAACTTCATTTGCCACCTCTCAGCCCATCTGCTCAACCTTTCCAGATCCTGTTGCAGCAGCATAGTGTCAGTAGTGTCCTTGACAACCCTGCCAACCTTTGTATCGTCTGCAAACTTGGACATTAATCCCGATATACCATCATCAATATCATTTATAAATACAGAAAACAATAATGGACCCAACACTGAGCCCTGAGGGACTCCACTAATAACATCAGTCCACGATGAGCAGTGTCCATTGATTACCACTCTCTGTCTTCTCCCCCTCAACCACCCCTTTATCCATAGCAGTAATTTGCCTCCAATGTCACACTGCTCCAATTTGTGTAGCAGTCTTCCATGTACAACAGTATCAAAAGCCTTTCTAAGATCCAAGTATATAATATCAAAGTTATTCCCTGCATCCAGCTCTTTTGTGACTGCATCATAGTATCCAATCAAGTTGGTCAGGCAAGACTTCCCCTTAACAAAACCATGCTGTGTCTGAGCTATAACTGAAGTCTTGTCTAAATGATCCTGCAGTGCTTCTTTAACCAGTGCCTCCATTAATTTTCCTGGAACAGAAGTTAAGCTCACAGGTCTATAATTACTTGTGTCAGCCTTTGATCCTCCTTTGTGAATTGGGGTCACATTTGCACATTTCCAGTCTATGGGTACCTCCCCTGAGTCCAAGGAAGCTCTCATAATTATGGCTAAGGGTTTGCTTACTTCCTTTGCTGCCTCCTTTAATATAACTGGATAGATCCCATCCACCCCGGGTGCCTTTCTTGTGTTTATCTTCAACAGTTTCTCCTCCACTTTACTCCCAGTTATTTCAAGATTCTGTAACTTACTGCTAGAGTTGAATACACCTCTGGCATTCCCCTCGCTGAATAACTCCTCATGTGTGAATGTCGATGCAAAATATTCATTTAGTTTGTTAGCTACCTGAGCAGGATCATCAACAGTTGACCCATCAATATCAAGTGGACCAATCTGATTCATCCCCTTCCTTCTAGAGTTTACATAAGTAAAGAACTCTTTGCTGTTTTTCTTTGCATCCCTTGCCAAGGACTTCTCGTAATCTGCCTTCGCCTGCCTAACCTCCTTTGTAACTTGGTTGCATATCAACTTGTATCTATCATAGGCTTCTGTGTCATGTGTTAATTTGTAAGTATCCCATGCATTTTTCTTCTCTGCCATATGCCTCATTAGTTCATCTGACATCCATTTTGGCCTAAACCTTGAACAATATCTGGTGTTACTGTTGGTGGAGTTGGTTATGTCTGGTGTTACTGTTGGTGGAGGAGCTCTCGGACTATCCTACAGGTGTTCAGGGTTGTGACTTTCTGGAGTTCCTTGTAGGTGTTCTCTGGGAGACCTATTGCTGCTAGGCTGTTATGTAGCGTCTTTGGCACCATGATCAGGATGGCCGTTACTTGTTTCATATGCCACATCTCTTTGATTTCCTGTCTTAGGTTTGTGTACTTCCTGATATTTTCCTCATGGGTTTTCTAGAGGTTGCCGGTGATGGGCACTGCTATGTCAATCAGATAGGTAGCCTTTTCCTCCTTGTCAACAAGGGTTGTGTCCAGTTTGTTGTGTGGGATTGTCTTATCATTTATTATGGCATGGTTCCAGTACAGCTTGTGGGTTGGGGTCTAGTACTGCTTGGGGTTCATACTTGTAATATGATACACTTGATCAACTGGTATTTCTTTGCTAACTTCTGATGTATTATCCTGGCTATTTGGTTGTGTCTACGAATTTACTCAGTATGGGTGATCACCTTGCATCCTGCAGTGTGTTGGATCGTTTCTGAGGCCAGGTGGCATCGTTAACATGTGTCATCTGACACTCCAGGCTCCTTGGAGATGTATTTTCTGTAGTTTCTGGTGTTGATTACCTGGTCTTGGATGGCAAGCATGAACCCTTCAGTATCGGGGGAGATCATCCCACTCATGAGCCATGCATTGGAAGCAATTTTATCTATGTGGTTTTGATGGAGGTCATTGTAGTGTCTACTATGGAGTGCTTCCTTTGCCCATCTTTCTAGCTTTGTTTGTGCTGTCTGGGCAGGGGGGGGACCCCTCACTTAGTTTGAGCAGAGTATGCCACTTGTCTGTCTTCCTTGTGGCCTGGTAAAGTGCTGCTGTGTTTTTCTGTTGTGATGAGCTTCACTTCCCATACATTCATTATAAATGCAATGAATGTCTGCTATTTCAGTATTAGAGTTATTTCGGGTTAGCTATTGCTGTCCAAGTTGAGGCAATAGCAATTTGTGCATTCCAGTTATCTCTGGTATTTAAAAATAAAATACCAGAGATAACTGGAATAGAACTTCTTTCAGCAATACAGGTGGTTCCTCCTCCATGAAATGTCTGTAATTTATTATATATTCACCAGTACCAGCCCAAATGTTCCAATGAAACCACTGCTGATGCTGACTGGGTGATAACACAATGCTTTTCCCATGCTCATTGGTGATTTTTGCAAAAATTGATAATGTTATCTCTTGTAAATTGTGATTTATCCATGAAAATTAGGAAATGGAGAAAAGGTTCAATATTCTGCTGCTGAAGCCATCGAAAAAGCACAATTCATGGATGAAAATCACCTTGTGAGAGGCCCTGCACTAGTTGCTGTTTGTAAAGAATTTTCCATACACTTTAATGTGTAACAACTAACACCATTGCTACATTTTTCATGCTAATTCTAGGATCTTCCTTGATCATGTCCTGTTTCTCTAAAGCAGGTGTTTGAATAGTTCTGGTTCTTCCCCAGTCACTGGTAACAGATAAAAAGGATCCTATTTCTCAAAGATACCAATGGACAGCTGCAAAAGTATACTTGGCTGGACATTATTATGGCAGAAAAGTTTCCCAGTAGGGATGATGAGCTTCACTTCCCATACATTCATTATAAATGCAATGAATGTCTGCTATTTCAGTATTAGAGTACCACTTACAATGAACAACATATTTTAAGCCTTTTAATTTTTTATACCAAAATATGGTACAGCTCATGATTTAGAGAAGAATGGAGGTTATGCTTACTGAAATTTTTAATGAAATTTTAAACAAGTATTACAATAAATGGCATAAAAATAGTATTTTTGTATTTTTTTTTGTTTGCTTTATCTTTTGTAATGATCAGGAGCCTCTCTGATCAATGTCAAAGCAATAGTCTGCTAATGCACTAGGCTTCTACCTTCCTTGTAAATGTTTTTCCAAGGTATTTCTGGATGAAAATGTTCACCGTGTTCATTACTAACATGCCCAAGTTTATCTGGGAAAAAAAAAAAAAAAAAATCTAAATGGGGAATGTTGTTAGAGAAACATTGCGACCACGGTTTTGGCAGGTTTGTAATAAATTCTCAATCAATTTATAGTTCTCTGTCCTGGTGTTGTCAAAAAATGTTCAAACTTTCTCGAAGGATTTCCAAACTTCCGTTTCCTCATATATGCTGCACAATTAGTGCAGCATATATGAGGAGGGGCCTAATTCTTATTCTGATCACTAAATTTGCAGCCAAAATAAATGGACATTAAAAAATAATAATGCATTAATAAATATGAACATTACAGATTCTCACAGACATTCTATAATACCCCTATTAAAAAAGCATATGAACATTAAGCATGTCTGTTGTGAGAATTAATTGTGCAATCACTGCACTCATAACAAAAGTGACATTTTAAAAGGAGAATTGGAATTTGGGGAGTACAATGTGTACAGAAAGGATAGACAGGATAGGAAGGGAAGAGGTGTCATGCTGTTAATTAAGAAAAACATAAAATCAAAAGAAGTGCATCCAGTTGATACAGATGAACAGTGCACTGTTGAGTCAGTTTGGTGTGAAATAAGCACTGCGAAAGCAAAAATAAGAGTAGGAGTGTGTTATAGGCCTAATGACTCGAATGAGTACAATGAACAATTGTACAGAGAAATAGAGTGGGCTAGTAAATCAGAATGTCTTATAATGAGGGATTTTAACTTCCCAGATATTGACTGGAACTAGAGGGTTGGTCACTCACACACTAGTAAGACTTTTGTGGATTTATTGGACAACTGTTTTCTGCAGCAGCATGTTCGAGAGGCAACCAGAGAGGGTAATACTCTTGATCTGGTTATGAGCAGTGATCATTCGTGTATTAAGAATTTGCAGATAAAGGAACCACTAGGTGGCAGTGATCACAGTGTACTGATGTGGGATTTACTTAAAGATATAATTACCATCAGGGGTAAAGGAAAGGGTTTTTCTTTCCGTAAAGGTGAGTACAGTGGTCTCAGACAGTTTTTAAATTCTGTACAGTGGGATCAACTGACGATGTTACCAATAGTAAATTCTAAGTGGGAAGCATTCAAGGAATTAATCGTTTAAGCTACTAAAAGTTTCATACCTATTAAGAAATATTGTTCAAGGTTTAGGCCTAAATGATTATCAAATGAACTAATGAGACTCATGACAGAGAATAAAAATGCACGGGATGCATATAAATTATCAAGCAACTCCGAAGCCTGTGGCAGATATAAGATAGTCTGTAATCAGGTCACAAAGGAGGTTAGGCAGGCGAAGGCAGATTACAAGAAATCATTGGCAAAGGATGCTAAGAAAAACAGCAAGGATTTTTTTACTTATATAAACTCTAAAAGGAAGGGGATGAATCTGATTGGTCCACTTGATATCAATGGTTCGACTGTTGATGATCCTGCTCAGATAGCAAACAAACTGAATGAGTATTTTGCATCTACATTCACACATGAGGCGTTATTAAGATTTGAAAATGACAGAAGGTTATCAAATTGTAGCAGGGTGCTTAATGATTTTGTAATAACTGAGAGCAAAGTGGAGGAGAAATTGTTGAAGTTAAACGTAAGAAAGGCACCTGGGGTAGATAGGATCTATCCAGTTATATTAAAGGAGGCGGCAAAGCAACTAAGCAAACCCTTAGCCATAATTATGAGAGCATCCTTGGACTCAAGAGAGGCCCCCACGGACTGGAGATGTGCAAATGTATCCCCAATTCACAAAGGGGATCGAAGGGTGACACAAGTAATTACAGACCAGTTAGTTTAACTTCTGTTCTGGGTAAAATAATGGAGTCACTGGTTAAAGATGCATTGCAGGATCATCTAGACAAGACTGCAACAATAATTCAGACACAGCATGAGTTTGTTAAGGGAAAGTCTTGTCTGACAAATTCGATAGGATATTATGATGTGGTTAGAAAGGAACTGGATGCAAAAAATAATTTTGATATCATATATTTGGATTTCAGGAAACTTTTGACACTGTTGTGCGCACATGGCAGACTTGTACAAATTGGAGCAGAATGGTATTAAGGGTAAGTTGCTACAATGGATAAAAGGATGGTTGAGTGGGAGAAGACAGAGGGTGGTAATCAATGGGTGCTGCTCTTCGTGGACTAATGTTATTAGTGGAGTCCCACAGGGTTCGGTGTTGGGTCCATTGTTGTTTTGTATATTTATCAATGATATTAATGAAGGTATATCAGGCTTAGTGTCAAAGTTTGCAGATGATACAAAGGTTGGCAGGGTTGTTAATGACAGTAATGGCAGTGTGCTACTGCAAAAGGATATAGAAAGTATGGGCAGATGGGCTAAGAAGTGGCAACTGAAGTTTAACCTTAACAAATGCAAAGTACTGCATATGGGTAAAAGTAACCCCAGAGAAACATACCAACTGTGTGGTACTACACTTAAGGTGGTAGAAACTGGAAAAGACCTGGGAGTAATTGTGCAGTCAGATATGAAGTTTTCTGAGCAATGCAGACAGGCTGCCAGGGCAGGTCATGGGGTTTTGTCAATGATATATAGGAATTTTGCTAGCAGGGAAAAGGTGATTGTCCCTCTGTATAAGGCAATGGTCAGGCCATGCCTTGAGTACTGCATACAGGTCTGTAGGCCTCATTTTAGGAAGGATGTAGATTTGCTTGATCGTGTACAGAGAAGGGCAACAAGATTGGTGAGGGGAAAGAAGGGATCCTCTTACCAAGAGAGGCTTAAGTTCTGCAAATTACAGTGGCTGGAGACTAGGCACCTGTGCGGTGATCTGATTGAAGTGTATAAGGCCTTGAATGGGTTGAGCATGCTAAATTCTGATGGGACCCTTCCACTTGTTCAGATTACGAACCTAAGGGGGCATAAATTCAAATTAAGAAAAGACAGATGTAGAACAGATGTGCGGAAATTTGCCTTTAGTCAGCAGATGGTTAATTGCTGGAACAAACTTCCATCTGTCGTTGTGGAAGTTGATAGGTTAAATAAATTTAAGGAGGAGCTGGACAAGCATTTGGTGGGAATGGTGTGTTTTTTTTTTGGCTGATGCTGCATAAGCTCATACACTTGCTTTCTTGCATCACATGCCACTACTACTACGTAACAACATTAACTCACACACTTACACTTCTGACTGACCTACTTGTCTGGGAGATTTGCTTTATATATCCATATCCATCTGACATATGGGCAGCAGGTAAGAGTTAGGGTAGAACAGTCTAAAAACTGTCAGATGCTGACCACTCAACTAAGATCCAGAAAACTCCTTATTCGAGAACTTCTAAATCGATAGTCCAACTAACAAGAACAGTTAGACCAAAATTTAAATTCACAAAAACTAAAATATTATCCCTGCATATTCAAATTGAAACATTAAAAATATGCTAAGCCCACCATATTTCTATTGCAAAAAATTTTTCCAATGTTGTTCAGTATTATTCATGGTCAAAGTAAAAAAAAAAAGGTGCAGAGACTGAAAATAACAACAGGAATATTGATTAACTTAACTTACAGGTAACTTTAGGGCAACTGATAAACATAACTAATGACCCACATTAAGAATGGTTGTCACATCCTGCAGTAGATGAATTTGTTCCAAAATTTGCATGATGTACAGTGATGTCAGCTATGAAAATGATTCAATATACTTATTTTACTTATTGACAGGAGTACTTAATTTCACTTTATGAAAAAGGGAAAACAGGCTAACTTGGAGGGGAAAGTTTCTGGACATAGGTCCAGAAACTTTCCCCCTTTTTTTTTTTTTTATCTCTATGTTCAGTGAAAACCCAATCCCAAATTTTGACAGAACCTTTCAAAAACAATTCCAAAAACACTGTGTATGCGCACGCACACACGCACGCACAGACATGCGCACGCACGCACAGACATGCGCGCGCGCGCGCACACACACACACACACACACTTTTTGGAATTGTTGACTCTTTCCTGTTATCAAACACTGTTAATATTAACTTAAGCTGGAAATTTGCATTGGTAGACGGAAGCACGTGAGATAAAGCATTAATATATACATCAAAAAACAAAGGATCATGGGAATGTCCCTGCAGTGCACTAGTATTTAGTGTAATCAGTCTGGAAACAGTGTTATTTTGTAACATATTCAGGTTTTGTTATAGCAAAATAACTGATTTAGTAAGAGAAACTGTATGTCATATAACTTGGAATTCAAGAAGCAATTTAGAATGAATGTATAAAATGCCCTGAAAGATCTATGTATACCATGTCTACCTGGTGCAACTCAAACATGGAGGGAGAATTGTTTTTCTTTTTTTTGCCAGCAAGCCACTGAGTTGGATGCCATGGATCCTTCAGAGTAAAAATCAGGCTGTTGTGGTATCATGTAGTGTTAAAGTAAGTTAATTTTTTTTTTGTAATTGACTGGAATTTAAAGTATTAGTCACTAAAAATATATTCTGTGATAAATCAAAATTAAACACAGGAAATATAACAAAAATTTGCCTTTTAACCTGCTTCAGTTGGGACTCCATCTGGTCTAGTCGTTCTTTTCTTTTCTTTAGTTTTTTCTCTAAGTCCTCCAAAGAACGCTGCTTTTCCTCCAGCTGTTTTCGCAGCATTGATAATTCTGCTTCTTGTTGTGATTCTCTTTTTCCTTTTTGTGTGTGGAGAGCCTGAATGTCTGCCTATAAAATTTGTTACCAAGAAACCATTCTTAAGAGAAAACATACAATAAAATTTTATTGTATAATAATTATTATAATATAATATAGAGGATGGTCAAGATAAAGGATGCTTGCTACCTTACCACTTCAACAAAATAATTAAAAAATAAATTAAGAAAATGCAGTGATGTGGCTTGTCAACACGTACAATTGCTCAAATTTTTATTGTGAACATACCTTGAGAAAATGCAGAAAATCCAGATATTCTAACTTTGGCTGCAAGTGAATAGAAGTTGAGAGTAGAATTATATTCATTAATATCATAGTTACCATCTAAGTGCAGGATGGTCTGATGAACATGGTCATTCCATCTAATCCATCAGTGAGAGAAAAAAACTGGCACTAAATACTTAAGTGTTAGGGTGGGGGGGTGAGGATAAAACAGAAGAGGATAGCCAGCTGTTAATAAACAACAGCTATGCAGAAGTCCAAAACCTGAAGAACTATGAAGTGTTCTAAATACTGCACAGGACGATTGTGTTAAAAAATACATGAGATGATTGTAAATTAACATAAGGCACAAACTAGCATTAGTAGTTGCATAGGATAAGAAAGCAAGCTTATACAGCATCAGCCAAAAAAAAAAAAAAAAAAAAAACCCTTCCCATTTCACCCATCCATTCCCTCAAAAAGTTTATCTAGTTTTTCCTTGAATTTATATAAGCTATCAACTTCCACAAGGACAGATGGAAGTTTGTTCCGGTAATCAACTACTCACTGGTTAAAGGCAAATTTCCACATATCTATTCTGCAATTGTCTTTCCTCAATTTGAATTTATGCCCCCTCAAGTGTGTAATCCTCAGAAGGAGGAAGAATTCCATCAGCACTGAGCTTGCTCAAACCATTCAAAGCCTTAAACATCTCAATCAGATCATCACGCAGGCATCTGCAATTTTCAGAACTGTAGCCTTTCCTAGTAAGAGCTCCCCTTCATTCCCCTCACCAATCTCATTGCCCTTCTCTTTACCCATTCAAGCAGCTTTACATCCTTCCTAAAACGAGGCTTCCAGTACTCAAGTTGTGGGCTGACCATTGCCTTATACAAAGGGATAATCACCTCCTTATCCCTGCTAGCAAAATTCCTGTATATCACTGACAAAACCCAACGAGCTATCCTAGCAACCTGTCTATATGTTGTTGTGTTGGGATTTAACAACACAGACTGCTAGGGCCATATTATGTCTTTCTAATGGTTAATAGGAAATACTAACTTTATTGTAATACCTGTTATATTTTATGGTATATTCCTATGTTTATAGGAAAGTAAACAGTTCTTTCTTATTAGGGTCATCTCCAAGAATCTGCAATAATATTAGTGATGACTGTGCATTAGCACATGATTTAAAGTTGTTTGAGCAGATACTGAGAAGGCGAGGACAGTCCATTAATAAATGATGAATAGTCAGTTGCACATGACATGATGTGCATTGAGGAGTGCTGTCATTCGTTGTTAGATAGAGGTGTGCGAGGTGATAGAGGTGTGCCCAATTCTTAGCCTTCCTAGAGTTACTTCTCATCTGCTTTTCCGGAAGATGGAGAGTCACAGCTTTGGATCAGGTTTTATTCGGTAAAGTTTGTTTCCTGGATAACCTTGCCAGATTATTGCCCAGCTATTGTAACATGCTTTATGGATGACTGGTTTGAAATTGGTATATGGAACTTAACAAGTCTGTTAAAAATAAGTATGTGGTTGTTTGGCTGCAAATCTGCTTTTTTATTTATCCCAGAATGCCCTGGGATCCAGCCGAATGTCACAGTTTGGTTTGACTCATTACATGCAAGTAATTTAGAATGGATTTGCTTTATTACAGGGTGAGAGGAGTTGGTATTTATAGTAGAGACAGCACTAAGTGAGTCAGTGTATATTAAAGCAAATGGAATTAGATGTTCAATAATATGATCCAGAGTTAAGTTTATATCATAAAGCTCAGCAGTGAAGATACTGCATTCTACTGGTAATGAGACAGAAGTGGTGAATGATGGGAATAGTACCGCAGCACCTACTTGGGTCTCAGGTTTGATCCATCTGTATAGATTTCACAGACCTGTGGATGAGAAAGAGCAAGCTGCATGTAACTGCATGGGGGAGATAAGGTGTTCTTTCCCTGCACTGAAAATAGTTATCATATATTGCACAGATATTTGTCCAGGGTGGATCTGGTGGTGTTCTTATCTTATCTTCCTTCATGTATTAGGCAATCCACCTGTTCCAACGGCGCCTCCGTAGCCAGGTGGGAAGGAGCAGCAGTGCGTAGCACACGCTTCTTGATTAGACCGGGGTTCGAGCCCGTCACCACCAAATACAGAGGATGCGGAAAGGTCAGGGAAATGACCACCGCATATCCCAGAGCAATATGGCCTTAGTTGCTAATGCTCCTAAAAACCAAATAACTAACTAACTAACTAACCTGTTCCAATCTCGAAGAGGTCTGCCCATCTTTTCTTTGGTCTTCCTCTGTCTCTTTTTCCTTTTGCTCTATATGTATAAGCTAATTTAGGGAATCTATTATCTTCCATTCTTTCTACATGTTCTTTCCACCTTTGTCTATATTCTATAATTTTTCCATTAATTAAGTAAATATTTATGTTTGGTATTTTATCTAATTTTGTACATCCTTTAACATATCTTAAAAATTTCATTTCTGCAGCTTGTATTCTATTAATGTCTCTTTGTTTCAGTATCCATGTTTCAGAACTATAAAGAAGTGTTGGTATTGCCATTACTTTGTAAAATTTAAATTGTGTTTCTTTCCTTGTTTTTTTAGCCAGAGTTATTTTTATTGTTCCACATATATTTTGAAATTTTGGCAATTTCTGGTTCATATCTTCTTTGACATCATATGTTATATCACATCCTAGATATTTAAAATGTCTTTAAAATATTTTATTGTCTAACTATTTTTGTTCTCACTGTATTTTTCCTGTTAAAAGCCATTGTTCTAGTTTTCATTGTTGATATTTTAACTTTATATTCTTCTGTTATTTGGTTTAATTTAAATACTGCTCTTTGTAAATTATCTTCGCTATCTTGAATTATTACTTGATCATCTGCAAATAACAGTGTATTAATCCTACTATTTGTATTTAAATATATCCCTATATTAATTAATATATCCCTGTATTAACACCCTGGTTGTGTTATGTCCTGAAATATATTACTGATTTCTTAGATAGTATGAATCAGAGCTGTAATATTGAGGAGTTTACCTCAATATTGTATATTGAGGTAAACTCCTCTTATTAATTTACTAATTTACTAATATTACTGATTTCTATATTCCATGATTGAATCAGTTCCTTAAATCTAAGTGGTGCAGGTCAGTTTTCATCTAGTTTACTCCTGTAAAATGACTCCCATTTGGTTTTGTATTGACATCTCCAACTAGGGTGAGAGGGAAGACTGCAGATTTTTGCACCAAAAAGCAGAAGTAATGTTTTTCTGTGAAGATGTAATGGAGGTTCATGGGCTTCGATATAAGGACTGAACTGGAGGTTTTGAAAGCTCCTAGAGCAACTCTCAGAGCACTGCGCTGAATGGTGTTTAATTGCTCTAAAGTACTTTTTCTCGCAGAGTCATACACTGGAGAACCATAGTCCAAGCGAGACCTGATGAGAGCTCTATAAAGATGGATAAGAGTATGTTGATCAGTGCCCCATGACAAAGATAACACATACCGGAGGATATTCAACTTCTTCAAATAGATAGTTTGAAGATAGGCCATATGTGCTTGAAAGTTCAGTTTCCTATCTAGTATCAGGCCAAGAAATCGGACAGTGTGAGCAAGAGGAACTGGCACGTTATTTATCTTTAATTCTGGATCAGGATGAAGCGACCGAAGTTTGCAGGAATGAGTGGTAGTGGATTGCTGTTTCAGCGAGATGGTATCCGTTGCATAAGGTCCAGGATTGAATTCTGGTTAGAGCAATTTGTAGCTGTCGTTTGATAATATTCATACTTTGCAATTGGCAAGATAAGGTGAGGTTGTCAGCATACATATATACTTCAATTGTTTTTTGGAAGATCTTCCAATATATTGTTGACCCTAATTGCAAATAGGGTTGGACTCAATATAGAACCCTGTGGGACACCCTCTTCTTGAATGTGAGATGCTGACATCATGTTTTGATATCAGACTTGAAATGTGCATAATTTTAAAAAGTTCTGAATTATTAAAGGGAGGTAGCCTCTCAGTCCTAACTGGTGCATCTCTTTAACGATACCATGATGCCATGTGGTGGCAAATGGTTTATGAATATCCAGGTTAACCATCACTAGACGTTGTCTCCTGACGAAGGCATTACAAATGTTGGATTCAATTTTTATAAGTAAATCGAGGGTGGACCTGTTTTTACGGAAGCCATATTGGTGATCAGAAAGTAGATTTTGGAAGTCAAGAATCCAGGTGAGCCTCTTATGCACCATCCTTTCAAATATTTTGCTCAAGCAGCTAGTCATATCGGCCTATAATTCTGAATTTGAGAAGGATCTTTGCCGGCTTTTGGTATAGGGCAATACAGGAATGACGCCAAGCAAGAGGGGTATGAATTTTCTGAAAAGATCTGGTTGTAAAAGAGTAATAATATGCATAGACTGGGTTCACATATATGTTTCAGTGTACTATAGCGAATGCCATCTGGTCCTGCTGCACCAGATGGAGATTTGCTTACGGATTCTTTCAGCTAGCGAGAGTAAAGGGCTGGTTATACAGAAGTGAGTGACCAGTTGAAAAATTCAATTTATACGTTCTTCATTAGTTTTAATGCATTGAAAGGAGGTCATATAAGAAGAACAGGGGGTAATATTATAGAAAGATTCTGCTAAAGCATTTGCAATATCAGTAGGAGAGGATAAGTCCTACCTATTTCATTGTATTATTGGAGACTGCAATGGTAGAAATTTCCCATTGAGTGCTTGTATTTTTTACCAGATAATCCGAGTGTCAGTATTTTTGTTAATAGTTGAGGCAAAGTTAACCCAGGAGTCACATTTTGCTTTTTTTCTAATTTGTCTTGCTCTGAGTTTTTTGAAAACAATTAGGCTGGCAGTAGTTGGGAATTTGCGAAATTGGTTCCAAGCACGGTTTTTTTCTCTTTTCGCTTAGGAGCAAACTTCATTCCACCACTGGTTTTGGTGTACCTGCTTGTGCTGGTCAGATTATGGAATGGAAATTTCGGCTGCCAATAATATATGGCTGATAATGAAATCGCAAATGTCACAATATGTTGTTGCTGTACATACTGTTTGTTGAGTAGGATGCAAGTAGAATAGTTTCTCTAGTCTGCTTTATAGAAATTCCAAGAAGTATTTAGGGGCTTTAGGGTATGACATGATCTGTGCTTGAATTGAACTCATAATGAGAAAATGGTCACTGTGGAATGGATCATTCAGCACTAACCATTTCATGCTTGGAAAAAGCAATGCTGAACAGATGGATAAGTCTATGGCAGATGTTGTACCTCTAGGTAGTTGAATATAGAGTTGGTGAGCCAGTGTTTAATACAGTCAGATTATGGTTATCTAGGAATGTTTCAATTAATTGGCCTCTCCTATCCATGGTGGAAGATTCCCTCAATGGATGGTGACCATTGAAATCACCGAGTAAACAGACAAGGAGGTGGCAGTTGTGTTAAAAGGTTGTCGAGTTCAGTCTGGGAACAAAGATATTAGGTGATATATAAACAGATGCAAGGGTTAATGATATTCCCATTGCCATCCAAACTGCTACAACTTCTAAGGAGGTTTCTAGTTGGAGATGTCTTGATGGTATGGTAGTTTTGACAAGAATAGCAACCCCCTCCATGAGGAGAAGAGTCAGAATCCCTGTCTTGCCTAAACATAGTATAGTTTTTGAATTTGAGAGAAACTTTTGGTGATAAAAATGTTTCCTGTAAGCATATGCCTACTGTGTTAGTTTGTAGAAGTAAATCATTCAGGTATTCTAATCCCTTGCAGGTTCCATTATAGGAATCTGTTCATTGGTTGGGTTTATTTGTAGAAGATTGATCTGACTGTTTTTTTCTGAGAAGGTTTCTGTCTGCTTAGTTCTGATTTTTCGTTTCTGGGAAAGGTTGGGCATCCTGTGTCCATGGCATCATTGGCATGCAATTCTAGTACTGTGTCGTCATCCTCTGACTGAACCTCCATTTCCATGTTCTATAGTGTGGTTTCAATTTCTTCCGGTTTGCAACACTAACAGATTTTGTTGTTTTGGGAGAGGTTGAGATAGCATCAGTTGGGATACTGATTGGCATGTTGCTGGTTTCATTGACTGTAGATTTCTTATTGCACGTTAGTACAGTTTTGGCCCAGATGGCAAAGGAAATGTTTGGTTCTATGGAGCCATCTGTTTGAGTTGCAACTGACTGGCTGTTTTTAGTGACCGATGCATATGATCGGCTAGGCATGGTTAACAATATTTGCTTCAGGGTATGTGACTGTTCAGGACCAAGATATCGATGAGGAATATTACAACTTTCTGAAAGTCATAAAGCCCAAGAAACCTATAGGTAAAAAGAAATCCAAAGAAGAAAAAAATCAGTCAAGAAACACTTGTCATGATGAACCGAAGACGACAAATGAAGAGCAAGAAAAACACTGACAGGAAGAAAATTGAGTATACTGAGTTATGCAAAGTCATTAGAAAGAGACTCAGAGAGGACATAAGAAAATTTAACACAACAAAAGTAGAACAAGCATTAAGGGAAAACAAAGGATTTAAATCAGCAGTAATACAGAAAGACAAATGATACTGAAACTGAAGAATAGCGATAGTGTACTTATGAATAGCAGAGAAGACATAATTCAAATAGCAGAAGACTACTATAAAGAGTTATACAAGGAGCGAGGGAATGATGCTAGCAGTGGGGAAGATGGATCGCAAATTAGTAACACATACAACATACCTGATATGCTTCCTGATGAGGTAGAACATGCGTTGAAGAAAATGAACAATCAGAAAGCCCCGGGGGAAGATGAAGTTACTGTAGAGTTGTTAAAATTGGGAGGAAGAAACATGACACAAAAACTGGCAAGACTCTTCACAAAATACATTAGAAAAGGTGTGGTGCCTAAGGAGTGGAATAATGCAATCATAGTTCTGCTGAATAAGAAAGGAGATAAATCAGAAATTGGAAATTATAGACCAATTAGCTTGTTATCCCACATCTACAAGTTGTTCACAAGGGTCATTACTAATAGAGTAGAAAGAATACTTGATGAGAATCAACCGAAAGAGCAAGCTGGCTTTAGGACAGGATTCTCAACTATGGATCACCTTCACGTAATGTCACAGCTAATGGAGAAGGCAAATGAATATAAAACACCATTATGCCTGGCATTTGTGGATTATGAAAAGGCATTTGACTCCATACAGCATAAAGCAATGTTTTGGGCACTGGAAAGACAAGGCATAGATACCCCATATATTATGATTTTGAAGAAAATATATGAGAATGCTACCTCCTTTATTAGACTAGACAAAGACAGTAATAAATTTAAAATTGAGAAAGGAGTTCGACAAGGAGACACAATATCTCTGAAGTTGTTTACTGCTGCCCTGGAGGAAGCTTTCAGAAGATTAGACTGGTCGGAGAAAGGAGTCAATGTGAATGGAGAGTACCAAAACCATTTACAGATGACATAGGCGCCTCCGTAGCCAGGTGGGAAGGAGCAGCAGTGCATAGTACACGCTTCTTGATTAGACCGGGGTTCGAGCCCGTCACCACCAAATACGGCAAAATGCGGAAAGGTCAGGGAATGACCACTGCATATCCCGGAGCAATATGGCCTTAGCTGCTAATGCTCCTAAAAAAACGAAAACAACAACAACAGATGACATTGTGGTCATAAGCCACAATCCCACAGAATTAGAGAAAAATTTTAATCATTCACCAAAAGAATGGAAGAGAAGCTGAGAACTACATAGCGAAGAATGGAACAAATTATAATGGGAATCAGACTGTTAGATAAGAAGAGAAACACATGGATTAGGCAGCAAACTCAAGTAAAGGACATTCTTATCAAAACTACAGAACTAAAATGGTCTTGGGCAGGACACATAGTTCGAAGACATGATGACAGATGGACTAAGAAAATAACAGAATTGTACCGAAGAGGAGAGAAGACCTGGAAGACAACAACAGAGATGGACAGATGAAATTCATGAGTTTGTGGGTAGTAAATGGATGGCCATTGCACAAAACAGAAGGAACTGGAAAGTTGCTGGAGAGGCTTTCATCCTGCAGTGGATTGAAAATGGCTGATGATGATGATGATGTGACTTTATGCTCCACTTTATATTTTTGGATTTTTTTGCCTGTTTTCCAAAGGTCACATGCTTTAGTAAATGCAGGATGGCTTCCTTTACAGTTTGGGCAAGTAGGAGTGGAGTCACTTTTTGTTCCCCCGAGCTCTTGTATTATCTCTTCTTAAGAGACTGATAGTACGTCCCATTCGCTGGTAATGCCTTTTCAGGTGTTCAGAGTGTTATGGGGTGTAACTGACACTGGAATACTGTTAAATGATGCTAATTTTAACAGCTTCTCTGAATGAGTTACCTTAGAAGTTTCAATTAGAAGGTATCCAGATTGGAGACGTTTAATCATTTCAGGAGATCCACAAACCAGTTCTAACCATTTCTGTATTAGAAAGGGCAATGTTTGCCAAAAGGTTGTGTGAATAATGAGTGCATTATAAGAAATTCTGGCACATCTTTATTCTGATTTTCTGTCCGTGGTCGCTTTTGACAATTGGAGTCATGGTTCATGTTAGGAATTCTGATCTTGAGCTCAAGGGCTCTAAAGGTGGATAATTGCTTATATCCATGATGGCTCCTTTTGGCTCTCTTTTGTTTTTACCACCCAGGTTACCAGCCCTGCCGCAGAGAGGCAGGAGCGGTGCCTAGTGTGACCAAGCATAAAGTAGTAGGGGTTAATAATAGAACTATCAGAAAGAGAAAGGTGGCTTTCCTTTCTTGTCCTGTACAAGTACTTTTGTAACAAGAGCTGTTATTAAATAAATATATTGCTTAAGGAGAGGAATGTAAAAGAACTATAGATCGCTTTTAGGAAATTTTAGCGAACTATAGATCGCTTTTAGGAAATCTTAAAGAACAGAGAAATCACTTGCCACCTGGGGCTAACGTATCTACACTTCTCAGAGAACCTCATATCTGACTGCACAACTACCCCCAGGTCTTTTTCATTCTCCACTACCCTGAGTGTAGTCCCACACTGTTAGTGCATTACTTTGGGGTTAATGCTACCCATATGCAGTACTTTACATTTGTCAATATTAAACTTCAATTGCCATTTCTCACCCCATCTGCCTAACTTTTTTAGATCCTGTTGCAGTAGCATATCATCATTACTGTCATTAACCACCCTGCCAACCTATGTATCATCTGCAAACTTGGATATTAATCCTAATATGCCTACATCAATATCATTGACAAGATAGAACACAACAATAAGGCCAACACCAAATCTTTGTGAAGTCCACTAATAACATTAGTCAAAGAGAAGCAGTGTCTACTGATTACTACTCTGTCTTTTCCCACTGAACCATCCTTTTATCCACAGCAGCAACTTCCCCATAATGGCACACTGCTCCAATCTATACAGCAATATTTTATGTGCAACACTATTAAAAGCTTTCCTGAAATTCAAGAATGTGATATCAAAATTATTTTTTGCATCCAGTTCCTTTGTGACTACATCACAGTATTAAATCAAATTGGTCAGACAAGATTTCCTCCTTTACAAACCTATGATGTGTTCGAAGTATAACTGCAGTCTTTTCTAGATGTTTCTGCATTACTTCTTTAACCAGTGACTCCTTTATTTTCCTTGGAACAGAAGTTAAACTAACAGCTCTGTAATTACTTGTGTCAGCCTTTGATAACCCTTTGTGAATTGGGGATACATCTGCAGTCCATGGGTACCTCCCCTGAGTCCAAGGAAGCTCTTATAATAATGGCTAAGGGTTTGCTTACTTCTTTTGCTGCCTCTCTTAATATAATTGGATAGATTCCATCCACTGCAGGTGCTGTTATTTGGTTTTTAGGAGCATTAGCAACTAAGGCCATATTGCTCCAGGGATATGCGGTGGTCATTCCCTGACCTTTCTGCATCCTCTGTATTTGGTGGTTACGGGCTCGAACCCCGGTCTAATCAAGAAGCATGTGCTATGCACTGCCGCTCCACTGCAGGTGCCTTTCATACGTTTAACTTCAACAATTTATCTTCCGCTTTCCTCTCAGTTATTAAAAAATCATTTAGTTCCTTGTTAGAGATTGATAAACTTCTGGCATCCACTTCCCTACAGAATTCCTCAAGTGTGAATGCAGATGCAAAATACCCATTCAGTTCATCAGCAACCTGAGCAGGATCATCAACAGTCTAACCATCAATATCAAGTGGACCAATTTGATTCATTTCCTTCCTTCTAGCATTTAGATAAATAAACAAGTCTTTTCTGTTTTTCTTTGCATCCTTTGCCAAAGATTTCTTGTAATCTGATCTTGTTTACCTAACCTCCTTTGTGCCTAGATTACATACTAGTTTATGTGTACCATAGGTTTCTTTGTCACCTGATAATTTATGTGTGTCCTGTGCATTTTGCTTCTCTGCCATGAGTCTTATGCATTCATCTAACATCCATTTAGGCCTAAATCTTGAATAGTATTTCTTAGTTGGTATGAAAAGCCTAGTAGCTTTTATGATTAATTCCTTGAATGTTTCCCATTTAGAATTTTCTGACAATAACATCATCAGCTGTATAGAATTTAAACACTGTATGAAACCATTGTAGCCACTTTACAAAAAGCAAAAACGCTTCCCTTTACTTTAATGGTATCAGTATCCACATAATGGACAAGATTTTGCAGCTCTGGCAAAAGCTAAGTTTTTAATTACATTTAGTCGTTTTGTTGACTTAATTGTTATATCAAATTATTTTCTATAAGTAGCTTATAGTCCTAGTCAAGCTCCTTGGTTCATTTTGAATTTAGATAGCGATTTTGAAAGTTAATACTTATAGTGTCTGTAGATTTACTGTTCATAACTTGTCGGCATTGTTATACGTTGTATCAGTGTATCAGGTTATACGATACAACATATAACCTGAACTACACAGCATAAGGTTTAACGTAAAACTAGATAGCGAAACTCATAGCATTGTATTATAAATCTGTTAGCTTAGTATAGAAAAGTATTATCAATCAATCAGTAAAATTTATTAATCTTATTCAATTTCATTGTCAATCAAATTGAATTTAAATGGAATCATAACCCAGAATAGAGCAGCAAAGCAATGCTCATAGATTAGCCAGAGTGCTGTGGGAGAGAACCAAAGGGGGCGATTCTCCACTGCATCACAGTCTAATAAAATGAGCGAAATGTGAAATGTTTGTGGACCTGTCTAGAACAGGACATGATCTAGCCAAGGAGGATGTCTTTGTTTTCCTTACAGTCTCTACACGTTGTACTAAGTGTAGAGATTGTGAGGAAATTAGGCACTATCCAGCATTCTGATGGATGTCTATGAGAGTTTGAGGTGTAGGGTAGATGCCCTTGAGGAAACTAATAAGAGGGGCCCATCAAGCTCTCAGCTGCTTAAATCAATGCCAGAGCTCACTCCTGTGTATCAGGCAACACAGCAGCAATCTCCAAGGCAGAATGCACTTGTCCTACAGGAACTAGTTATTGTTGATGACTCTATTGTCAGGGAGACGGGCAGAGCACCTCCGTAGCCAGGTGGGAAGGAGCAGCAGTGCGTAGCACACGCTCCTTGATTAGACCGGTTCGAGCCCGTCACCACCAAATACGGAGCACGCGGAAAGGTCAGGGAATGACCACCGCACCGGAGCAATATGGCCTTAGTTGCTAATGCTCCTAAAAACCAAAAAATAACATAACATAACAGGGAGACGGGGTTTATATTACTCAAAAAGGATAGGTGGAACAGAACCAGGGTGTGTCTGCCAGGGGCAAAAGTTGACAACGTTGTAGAGCAGATATCATCTTTTAAGGGCACAAAAGGTGATATTGTTGTACACATTGGCGCTAATGACCTTAAGAGTAAGAGATATGCAGATTTAATTAACCAGTACAGGTCAATCTTGAAAAAAAGCCACGAGCTAGAGTTGAATTTGAAAGTGTCTGCAATTCTGCCCAGACACAATAGGAGGGTTGTTGTTGTGCTTGGATTTTTCTGGTGCAAAGGCTACTTAGGCCATATTGCACCTATCATAGTAGTTAGTACTAATTTTATTGGCTTCTATGGAAGCAGCTAGAAACGGTTATATAAACCTATTCGTTTCAGAAAGGAAAAAAATTCTGTAAGGTTTGAATTTTCGCCTATCATATGACGAAGTGACAATTCTTGTAAGTTTGACAGAGAAGTGAATGAAATTATACGGGAGTTGTTATGCAAGGTGCATTCTAGGAGTATGTGTTTTATTGTGAGTGGCCTGTGGCAATGTGAACACTGTGGAGGGTCATTACCTGATAACAGAAATAGATGGGTCAAATGGGTGTGGCCTATTCGGGCTCTGGCCAGGACAACCTCTTCTTGTCTGTCTGTGCGAAAATTGGAGGCCCATAATTGGGGTATAGGTTTAATTTCAAGGAGTTTGTTATGCATCTGCGTTTGCCACTGTAGTGTCCATCGTTCCTTACATATGTTTCGTATATGGATTTTGTAGTCACTGAGCGGGACCAGAAAATTCATTGCGGATGTGCTGGATGGATGCTTGGCAGCATCATCTGCAATTTCGTTTCCTGGTATTCCAGTATGGCCTGGGATCCAGCAGAAGATAATGCTTTGCCGATGATCTCAGAGACGAATCAACTCTGATCTGATTTGCTGTAGCAACGGATGACTAGATGGGGAAATCTTTTGCATTGCTAATAGGGCACTTTGCGAGTCTGTGTAGATTATGCTCTTTTCGATTGAGAGATGGGAAATGTTTTCCAGAGCAAGCTTTATGGCATATAATTCAGTGGTGTAACTGCTGCATTCTGTTGGAAGTGACACAGAAGTGATAGTGTCATGGAATACCACTGCTGCACCTGATCCATTCTCGGACTTTGAACCGTCAGTATATATTTTCGCGAAGTCGGGATAACATTGTAAATGTGCAATGTGGAGTTGCTGGATGTTAGTGCTCGTTAAGGAGTGTTTCCCCCATTGGTGGAAATAATTATCACAACACGGCATGATGACAGACCATGGAGGAACGTAATCTATAGGTTCTTGGTGGACTTTGAGTTGTATATTCCAGTTTTCTGCTAGTTCCATTAACCTAATACCTGCAGGCCTAATTGCTTGTGGTTTGTTTCTATAAAAGGTCTTGAGTGGCAGATCATTAAATATTGACCAATTGGGATGGGTTGACTGGCTTTGGACCTTGGTTGCGTAGTTCAGTAATAACATCTTTCTTCTGATGTTTAGAGGAGCTTTGTAGGCTTCCACATAAAGACTTTGCACTGGTGATGTTCTGAACGCACCTAAAGCTATTCTTAGAGCTGAATGTTGAATAGGGTTCAGGCGAGATAAGGTACTTTCCCTAGCAGAATCGAAGACAGGTGCGCCATAGTCCAGACGAGATCTAATTATGGATCTATATAAGTGAAGCAAGGTGTAACGATCTGCTCCCCAGGTTGCTGCTGATAAGGCTCTGAGTATGTTCATTTTTTTTTGGCAAGCTGTCCGGAGATGTTCAATGTGTTTATGATAGTTTAACTTACTGTCAAAAATTAAGCCAAGCAGACGAATACTATTCGCAATTGGAATAAGATGGTTATCTAATAGGAGTTCAGGATCAGGATGCATTTTACGCATGGTGCAGAAATGAATGGCAGTAGATTTCTGGCTGGATAGTGTGTAACCGTTTTGTGTCATCCAAATCTGGATCTGATTTATTGATATCTGCAATTGTCTCTCAATGTAGTTCATGTTTTGAGAGTGGCAGGAGATTGTTAGATCATCGGCATAAAGATATGAGTCCACTGTTTTCGGAATAATTTCAGTTAAGTGATTAATTCTAATTGCGAACAGAGTGGCGCTGAGAACGGACCCTTGAGGGATTCCTTCTTCCTGAACAAACCTTTTAGAGAGAGTTCCCCGGTAACGAACTTGAAAGGATCTCTGTTCTAAGAAATTTTGGATGAAATATGGCAAATTTCCTCTCAGGCCAAGAGAATGTAGATCCTTTAAAATGCCAAAATGCCATGTGGTGTCAAAAGCTTTCTCAATATCCAGACAGACCATAATGAGATGCTCCTTTTGGATGAATGCATTTCTGATATTTGCTTCGGCTTTAATCATAAGGTCCAATGATGATCGATTTTTTCTGAATCCAAATTGATTGTTATTGATTAACTTTTGGGACTCAAGATACCAAGTCAGGCGGCTGTGAATCATTTTTTCGAGGGTTTTGCTCAGACAGCTGGTAAGTGAAATTGGTCTGTAGTTTTGAGGAACAGAATAGTCTTTACCATTTTTTGGGATAGGCAGAACGTAGGAATGACGCCAGGAGCTTGGGTATGTATGTTCAGTGAATATTCGATTGAGGAAGAACAGCAGTGATGAGTGTGACTTTGGATCTAATTTTTGGAGCATTATATAAAATATCCCATCAGGGCCAGCAGCGTTGTTCCTTGTGTTGGTAAGAGCATGCTGAAGTTCAACCATGGTAAATGGTTGATTATATTTTAGTGCACATCTGTCAGTGAAATTCAGTTTGGATTTTTCAGTTACACCTTTAATTTTTTGAAACGATTGGTAATAAGAAGTTGAGGAGGACAACTGGGAAAATACGGATCCTAGTGCATTTGCGATTTCTGCAGGAGTAGAGAGTTCCTGTCCATTCCAGTTAATTAGTGGAGTAGATGTTGGAGGAATTTTGCCATTTAACAATTTTATCTTATTCCAGATCAGTCTGATGTCTGTATTTTTATTAACTGAGGAAGCGAATTTAATCCAAGATTCTTTTTTTGCTTTCCGTCTGATATAACGGGCTCTTGCTCTAAGTCGCTTATAATTAATAAGATTGGAAGTGGTTGGATGTTTGTGGAATTGATTCCAAGCTTTGTTTTTCTCTTTTTTTGCATTGTTGCACTCTTCGTTCCACCAATAATTTAATTTTCGCCTTTTCCTGACTTGGTATTGTGGAACTGCAGCGGTTGCAGCTGTTAGAATTTGATTTGTTATATGTTCAGTAACATGGTTGATAGAAGAGCACTGTATGATATGGTTGTCGAACGAGACAAGCGTGCTATATTTTATCCAGTCAGCCTTTGGAAATTTCCATTTTACTGGATTGTCTGTTGGTAATGAACAGGAAGTTTGAACTTTGCATATTATTGGGAAATGATCGCTGTTGTGAGGGTCGTTAAGAGTTACCCACTGGATACTTGGATAGAGTACTGGAGAGCAAATGTAAAGGTCTATTGCAGAGGTTGATCCGGTAGGAAAATGAACATAGGTTGGAGAGCCAGTATTTAACAACGTTAGATTCTGTCTATCTATTAACGTTTCAACAAGTTTTCCACGTCTGTCTAAGCTGGAAGAACCCCATAAGGGGTGGTGAGCATTAAAGTCACCTAGTAGACAGAAGGGAACTGGTAGTTGCAACACGAGACCTTCGATTTCCTGAATAGAATATGGACGATTAGGTGGAAGATAAATTGAGACCAATGTAACTGTGATTCCAATTACTACGCGTGTGGCAACAGCTTCTAAAGAGGTTTTCAATGGAATGCATCTGGAAGGAACTCTTGAGTCCAACAGGGTGGCTACTCCTCCATGAGCACTATTAGTGTCAGATCTATCTTGTCTGTAGATAGTGTAATTTTTGACTGTAGTGGAAACTTGGGGTGTCAAGTTGGTTTCCTGTAGGCACATAGCTACAGGATTGAAGCAGTGAATTAGTTCATTGATATCATCGATGTTGCTGCGAAAACCTCTACAATTCCACTGAATTATTTGTTCCATTATTTGGTTTTGTTCGTGGAAGATGTATCTGACTGCTTTTTATAAGTCGATTGTTTATGACGGTCCGGTTTTGGTTTTTCTTTTCGGGGAAAAGTGGGACGTCCAGATTGTTTGTTTGTTTGTTTGTTATTTGGTTTTGAGGAGCATTAGCAACTAAGCCCATATTGCTCCGGGATATGCGGTGGTCATTCCCTGACCTTTCCGCATCCTCTGTATTTGGTGGTGACGAGCTCGAACCCCGGTCTAATCAAGAAGCGTGTGCTACGCACTGCTGCTCCTTCCCACCTGGCTACGGAGGCACCTGACGTCCCGATTCATTGCTATCGTCCATATCATCTTCTGCGTGTATTTCAAGCAGTTCTTCTTGACCGATAGAATCATCTGTATCCATGCTTGTTAGACCTGATACTTTCATCTCAGCAGAATAAGATCTTTGCAAATTTTCTGCTGCCCGACGATGCGGAAGTCTCTGGGTTGGAATTGTGAGTGGCATGTTATTGCTTTGGTCTATCGAATTTGGTTTAGATGGATGCTGGATCAAGAGTACTGATCGTGCCCAGTCTGATATTGATATTTTTGGAGAGATGGATACTTCCGTCTGACATGCCACTGATTCTTGTCTGAGAGTCGTAGAAGCATAAGTGCGTTTTGGCATACTTAAATTGATCTGTTTTTTTGCTTCTTGGTAAGAGACTTTATTTTCAATTTTATATTTTTGTATTTTTTTTCCTATCTTCCACAGTTCACAGTCTTTAGAGTAGGCTGGATGTTTGCCACTACAATTAGGACACTGTGGTGTTGGAGCTTTGCATTCTGCTTGTGTGTGATTCTTGCAGCTGCAGTTTGGACATATGGCGTCTCCACGGCATGCTGTCTGAGAATGGCCGAACTTTTGACATTTAAAGCATCTGAGCGGATTTGGGATATAAGGCCTAATGCGGCAATTCCGGTAACCTGCTTTGACAGAATCCGGTAGATTTGGAGTACTGAAAGTTAAGATTATGTTTCGCGTGGGAGTTAAGTTGCCGTCTTTTCTGATCATGATACGTTTTGCATGAGAGACATTTTGATCTTTTAGCTCCTGGACAATTTCTTCCTCAGAAACGTATAATAGATCCCATTCAGAGATCACTCCTTTGGAAGAATTTAGTGTGTTGTGTGGGGTAACCTGAATCGGTATTCCGCTTAAAGAAGTAAGTTGTAGTAGTAACTCAGAATGTCTTAAGTAACAAGTCTCTACTAGTAGATCTCCTGATTGGAGACGTTTAACCATTTTTGGTGAACCTGCAGCGTTTTCAAGGCATCTCTGGATGATGAAAGGTGAGAGCTTGCTCACAGGTTGGGATGACAAAGAGTGTATTATTAGGAAAGCTGGAGATTCCTGCTTCCTAGTGTCTTTTTTAAGTCTCTTTGAAAGAGAGAAGTCATGGTCGGTGTCATTGTCAAGTTCATGTTGAGAGCACTTTGGCTCTAAACGTGGAAATTCACTTGTTTCCATCTCTGCTCCTTTTCGCCCCGAGGGTTGGTTTTTCCCCCAGGTTACCGGCCCCGCCACGTGGAGGCAGGAGCGGTGCCACCAGTGACCAAGCAGTTGTTTAAGTTAGTGGATTTGGTTAGTGATATATATAAAGAATAAGAAAGGAAAGGTGGATTGCCTTTCTGGGTTCCTACTTTTGAATTTTAAAGCACAGAACCATTTCAAGTAAATAAAATAACAGCCGCACTCGAAAATAAAGAAACTATATCACTTTGGAGATCACTCTATAATCACTGGAAGAAAATTGCTTGTCACTATCGCTTGGCACTCGGGGCCACAATAGGAGGGAGTATATGATGAGAGCCATGTCAATGAATTCGACCCTGGAAAGACTGTGCAAGGCTCGTGGGGTAAAATTTTTTTCAGTATGGTCTGTGCTTGCTAACAGGAGACTGCTTTAGGGATGGGATAGACTTAGAAAGGGTGCAAGAATATTTGCTGATGCTATCGAGGCAGTGTCAGGTGGGTCGGAAAACTGATAGCTTGGGTGGGGGGGATTCAAGAATAAAAGATTAACAGTAGCTGCAGGCAGAGGTGAAAGCAATTTGCACTGCTTCTATTGTAATGAGCAACAGCCTAGAAAGCAAGTTGCTGGGGATTTCAAGAGCTGCTGGGAGTCATCATGGAACAAGTAAATACATGGGCCGTATTAGTAAGAACAGTTGCATGTATACCGATGCTAGAAGTATAATAAATAAATTTGATGAATTTGAAGTGCTGATCAAGGCGTCAAAGGCAGATATTGTTGGGATATCAGAGACATGGTGTCACACAGATATAAGCAGTGCGGAATTGGAATTTGAGGAGTACAATGTGTACAGAAAGGATAGACAGGGTAGGAAGGGAGGAGAGGTTATGATGTTAATTAAGAAACAAAATCTAAGGAAGTGCATCCAGTTGATAGGGATGGACAATGCAATGTTGAGGAAATTTGGTGTGACAAACACTGGGAAAGGGAAAATGAGAGTAGGAGTGTGTTATAGGTCTAAGAACTCTGATGAGCACAAAGGAACAATTGTGCAGAAAAATAGGGCCAGTAAATCAGAATGTCTTGTAATGGGGAATTTTAACTTTCCAGATATTGATTGGAACTTATGGGTTGGTCACTTGCATGCTAGCAAGACTTTTGTGGATTTATTGAAGGATTGTTTTCTACAGCAAAATGTTCAAGGGGCAACCAGAAGGGAAAATACTCTTGATCTGATTATCAGCAGTGATGACTCATGCATTAGGAATTTGTAGATAAAGGAACCACTAGGTGGCAGTGATCACAGTTTAATGATGTGGGATTTACTTAAAGATGTAACTACCATCAAGGGTAAAGGGAAGGGTTTTTGTTTTCGTAAAGGTGACTACAGTGGTTTCAGGCAGTTTTTTAATTCTATATAATGGGATCAACTGATGAAGTTAAAAACTGTGAATTCTAAATGGAAGGCCTTCAGGGAATTAATCTTGGAAGCTACTAGGCTTTTCACACCAACTAAGAAATACTGTTCAAGATTTAGGCCTAAATGGATGCCAGATGAAATAATGAGGCTTGTGGCAGAGAAGAAAAATGTATGGGATGCATATAAATTAGCAAGAGACACAGAAGCCTATGGCAGATATAAGCTAGTCTGTAATCAAGTCACAAAGGAGGTTAGGCAAGCGAAGGCTGATTATGAGAAATTCTTGGCAAAGGATGCAAAGAAAAACAACAAAGACTTCTTTACTTATGTAAACTCTAGAAGGAAGGGGATGAATCAGATTGGTCCACTTGACGTTAGTGGTTCGACTGTTGATGATTCTGCTCAGATAGCTGACAAACTGAATGGGCATTTTGCATCTACATTCACACATGAGGAATTCTGTAAGGAAGGGGATGACAGAAATTTAGTAAACTCTAACAGGGAGCTAAACGATTTTGTAATAATTGAGAGCAAAGTGGAGGAGAAATTGTTAAAGTTAAACATAAAAAAGGCACCTGGGGCAGATAGAATCTAATCTGTTATATTGAAGGAGGCAGCGAGGGAAGTAATCAAACCCTTAGCCATAATTATGAGAGTATCCTTAGATTCAGGGGAGGTCCCCATGGACTGCAGATGTGTAAATGTATCCCCAATTCACAAAGGGGGTTCAAAGAAAACAATTATAGACCTGTTAGTTGAACTTCTATTCTGGGGAAAATAATGGAGTCACTGGTTAAAGAAGTAATGCAGGATCACCTAGACAATACTGCAGTAATAGTTTAGATACAGTATGGGTTTGTTAAGGGGAAGTCTTGTTTGATCAATTTGATTGCATACTACAATGTGGTCACAGAGGAACTGGATGCAAAAAATAATTTTGATATCATATACCTGGATTTCAGGAATGCTTTTGATACTGTTGCACATGGAAGACTACTGTACAAATTGCAGCAGTATGACATTAAGGGCAAATTGCTGCTATGGATAAAGGGATGGCTGAGTGAGAGAAGACAGAGTGGTATTCAATGGACACTGCTCTTCATGGACTAATATTATTAGTGGAGTCCCCCAAGGGATTGGTGTTGGGTCCATTGTTGTTTTCTGTGTTTATCAATGATATTGATTAAGGTATATCAGGCTTAATGTCCAAGTATGCATATGATACAAAGGTTGGCATATTGTTACTGACACTAATGACACTACCCTACTGCAGCAGGATCTAGAAAAGTTGAGTAGATGGACTGGGAGGTGGTAACTGAAGTTTAACACTGACAAATGTAAAGTACTGCATATAGTTAGCAGTATCTCCAGATTAACATATCAACCGTGTGGTACTACACTCAGGGTAGTAGAGAATGAAAGAGACCTGGGGGTCATTGTGCAGTCAGATATGAAGTTTTCTGAGCAGTGCAGATGGGCTGCCAGAGCAGATCATGGAGTTGTGTCAATTATATATAGGAATTTTGCCAGCAGAAACAACGAAGTCATTATACCTTTGTATAAAGCAATGGTCAGACCACACCTTGAGTACTGCATACAAGTCTGGAGACCTCATTTTAGGTAGGATGAAGAATTGCTAGAATGAGTACAGAGAAGGGCAACAAAACTGGTGAGAGAGACAAAGGGTTATCTTACCAGGAGTGGCTTAAATTGTGATGATGCAAAGATGCAAAGAATTCTTTGCCATAGAAGGAAAAGTATGAATCACATTGGTCCACTGGATATGTACCACATAACTATCGATGATCCTGTTCAGATTGCTGATAAATTGAGTAAATATTTTGCATAGTACCAGAAGTATACCAAGTTATAACTAGAGGCAGCTGTATGATTTTGTGATCACTTTAGAGAAAGTGTAAGAGAACTTGTAGTAGTAGTAGTAGTAGTAGTAGTAGTAGTGGCACATGATGCAAGAAAGCAAGTGTAGGAGCTTATGCAGCATCAGCCAAAAAAAAAAAAAAAAAAAAATCACACCATTCCCTCCAAATGCCTGTCCAGTTCCTCCTTAAATTTATTTAACCTATCAACTTCTACAACGACAGATGGAAGTTTGTTCCAGCAATTAACCACCCGCTGGCTAAAGGCAAATTTCCGCACATCTATTCTACATCTGTCCTTTCTTAATTTGAACTTATGTCCCCGTAGGTTGGTAATCTGAACAAGTGGAAGGATCCCATCAGAATTCAGCGTGCTCAACCCATTCAAGGCCTTATAGACCTCAATCAGATCACCGCGCAGGTGCCTAGTCTCCAGCCACTGCAATTTGCAGAACTTAAGCCTCTCTTGGTAAGAGAATCCCTTCATTCCCCTCACCAATCGTGTTGCTCTTCTCTGTACACGCTCAAGCAAATCTACATCCTTCCTAAAATGAGGCCTCCAGACCTGTACGCAGTACTCAAGGCGTGGCCTGACCATTGCCTTATACAAAGGGACAATCACCTCCTTTTCCCTGCTAGCAAAATTCCTATATATCATTGACAAAACCCCATGACCCGCCCTAGCAGCCTGTCTGCACTGCTCAGAAAACTTCATATCTGACTGCACAATTACTCCCAGGTCTTTTTCATTTTCTACCACCTTAAGTGTAGTACCACACAGTTGGTACGTTTCTCTGGGGTTATTTCTACCCATATGCAGTACTTTGCATTTGTCAAGGTTGAACTTCAGTTGCCACTTCTTAGCCCATCTGCCCAAATTATCTAGATCCTGTTGCAGTAGCACACTGCCATTACTGTCATTAACAACCCTGCCAACCTTTGTGTCATCTGCAAACTTCGACATTAAGCCTGATATACCTTCATCAATATCATTGATAAATACACAAAACAACAGTGGACCCAACACCGAACCCTGTGGGACTCCACTAATAACATTAGTCCACGAAGAGCAGCACCCATTGATTACCACCCTCTGTCTTCTCCCACTTAACCAACCTTTTATCCATTGTAGCAACTTACCCTTAATACCATTCTGCTCCAATTTGTACAGTAGTCTTCCATGCGCAACAGTGTCAAAAGCTTTCCTGAAATCCAAGTATATGATATCAAAATTATTTTTTGCATCCAGTTCCTTTGTGACCACATCATAATAACCAATCAAATTTGTCAGACAAGACTTTCCCTTAACAAACCCATGCTGTGTTTGAGTTATCGCTGCAGTCTTGTCTAGATGATCCTGCAATGCATCTTTAACCAGCGACTCCATTATTTTACCCGGAACAGAAGTTAAACTAACTGGTCTTGTTAAAACTTAAAGTAAATAAAGCATTTGAGTCGGAATGATTCTATGCAATTATATTAATAGGAGCAGCAAAAGAGGTAAGCAAACCTTTGGCTATAAAATGTGAGAGCATTCTTGGATTCATTGGAGGTATCTATGTACTGGAGATGTGCAAACGTCTTCCTATTCTCAAAGGGAGTATCAAAGAGAAAGTGAGTAGTAATTAAAGAACTGTCAGCTTGACTTCTGTGCTGGGAAAAAGAATGGAGTCAGGGATTAAAGAAATATTTATAGAATCATCTTAACATGAATACAGTTATACAAAAATCACTTAATCAATTTGTTAAGAAAAGATCTTCTTAGACCAGTCTGATTAGCCGCTATCAAAGGAATTGGGTGCAAAAAAATAAACCTGAGCTCTTACATATTAATTCTAACATGATATATTTAGATTTTAGCAAAGCTTTTGATTCATGTTTCATATGGAACACTGGTGTAATTGAAGCTGTGTGACAGAGGCAAGTTACTGCTATGGATAAAGAGATAGTTGAGTGTGAGAAGACAGAATGTTTATCAGTTGATACTGCTCTCCTTGGACTGATGTTATCAGTGGAGTCGCCTAGGTTTCAATGCTAGGCCCTTTACTGTTTTCAGTATTTATTAATGATATTGATGAAGGCATAGCAAGCTTATTTTCAGATAAGTTTGCAGATGATACAAAGGGTGGTTAAATAACAGGAATAAGGCATATTACTGCAACAAGGCTTAGAAAAATTAGACAGATGGGCTAAGAAGTGGAAATTAACATTTGATAAATGAAAGGTACTGTACATGGGCAGCAATAATCCCAGAAAATTCTCTGCCACTCTCAAGGTGATGGAGGACAAAAGAGACTTAGGGATAGTTGTATAGTTGAAAGTTCTCTGAGCAGTGCAGACAGGCTACTAGGACAGATCATGGGAGTCTATCAATGATATACGTAAATTTTGCCAGAATGAACAAGGAAGTGAATATCACATTGTATAAGGCAATGGTTAGCTCCATCTTAAGTACAGCATACAGGTCTGGAAGCTTCATTTTACACACGGAAGAGCAATAAGATTAGTCAAGGACACAAAAGAGTATTCTTACCATGGAAGACTTCAGTTCCGCACATTGTAGTGCTCGTAAACCAGGCCCTTGTGAGGAGACCTGATTTAAGTTTTTAAGGCTTTAAATGATTGAGTAAACTAAATGCTGATGGCATCCTTACTCTTTCCCAGACAATGCACATAAGGAAACAAATTTAAATTGAAAAAGGATGGCTGTCAGATAGATGAGCTAAAATTTGCTTTCAGCTAGAGAGTAATTTATTGTTGAAGTAAACATCCATGTGCTGCTATAGAAGTGGATAGTTTGAATAAATTTAAGGAAGTTTGACAAATTATTAGAGGGGATGGACAGCCAAAGGAAAAAAAATCTACCCACATCATTTGTCCATCTTCTCTAATAATTTGTCTAATCCTTCCCTAAAGTTATTCAAAATATCCACCTTCCAACACCAGGAAGTTTGTTGAAAGGTAGATAGCCAGAGAACAACTGATTTGTTCAAAATTAATTCTTCTCTGGCTGAAAGCAAATTTTTGCAGATGCAGTCACCCTTTTTCAATTTAAGTTTATAATCTCTTATGTTTGTTTACTGGAAAAAGAGTAAGGATGCCATTGGCATTTAGTTTATTCAATCCTTTAAAGTCTTAAACACTTCAATGAGGTCTCCTTGCAAGTGCCTGGTTTCGAAACACTGTAATTTGCAGAACTTAAGTCTTTCATGGTAAGGGTACCCAGACCAAATTTTGCAGTTCTCTTCACCCATTCCAACAGATCTACATTGTTTCTAAAAAATTAGGTTTATATACATGTATGCATATTCAAGACATGGCCTTACCATTGTCTTATATAATGGGATAATCATCTTCTTAGTTCCAACTGGCAAAATTCCTGTAGATTACTGACAGAATCCCCAAGAGTTGTCCAGGCAGCTTGTCTGTGCTATTCAGAAAACATATTAGCCCCTAGTTCCTTTTTTGTTCTCTGCCACCTCAAATAGGACCCCTAAATGGTATTGCTATCCAAATTAACAGAGATAAATGCAGTACCTTGCATTTTATTTACATTAAATCTCAGTTGCCACTTCTTAACTTCCAAAGAATTAATCTTGGAAGATACTAGGCTTTTCATACCAACTAAGAAATATTGTTCAAGGTTAAATGGATGTCAGATGAACTAATGAGACATGGCAGAGAAGAAATATGCATGGGATACATATAAATTAACAGGTGACATGGAAGCCTACAATAGATATAAGCTGGTCTGTAACCAAGTCACAAAGGAGTTTAGGCAGGCAAAGGCAGATTACGAGAAATTTTTTGCAAAGGATGCAAAGAAAAACAGCAAAGAGTTCTTTACTTATGTAAACTCTAGAAGGAAGGGAATGAATCAGATTGGTCCACTTCATATTGATGGTTTAACTGTTGATGATCCTGCTCAGGTAGCTAACAAACTAAATGAGTATTTTGCATCTACATTCACACGAGGAGTTATTAAGGGAGGAGGAAATGCCAGACGTGTATTAAACTCTGGCAGTGAGCTAGATGATTTTGTAATAACTGAGAGCAAAGTGGAGGATAAATTGTTGAAGATAAACATAAGAAAGGCACCTGGGGTGGATGGGATCTATCCAGTTATATTAAGGGAGGCAGCAAAGGTAGTAAGCAAACCCTTAGCCATAATTATGAGAGCTTCCTTGGACAGTAGAGGTACCCATGGACTGGAGATGTGCAAATCTGACCCCAATTCACAAATTTAGATGAAAGGGTGACATAAGTAATTACAGACCTGTTAGTTTAACTTCTGTTCCAGGGAATAATTGAGACACTGGTTAAAGAAGCATTGCAGGATCATCTAGACAAGACTTCAGTTATAGCTCGAACCTTAACAAACCCAGCATGGGTTTGTTAAGGGTAATTCTTTAATCAATTTGATTGGATACTATGATGCGATCGCAAAGGAACTGGATGTAAAGAATAATTTTGATATCATACATTTGGATCTTAGAAAGGCTTTTAATACTGTTGTTGGGTCCATTGTTGTTTTCTGTATTAATTAATGACATTGATGATGGTATATCAGGCTTAATGTCCAAGTTTGCAGACGATACAAGTTTGGCAGGGTTGTCAATGACACTAATGACAGTATGCTACTGGAACAGGATCTAGAAAAGTTGAGCAGATGGGTTGAGAGGTGGCAACTCAAGTTTAACATTGACAAATGTAAAGTACTGCATATGGGAAGTAGTAACCCAAGAGTAACGTATCAGCTGTGTGGTACTACACTGACAGTGGTAGATGGATGGATGGTTTGGATTTTTATTGGCACATTAGCAACTAAGGCTATAATGTGCCAAGACCAGGTAATATAAGACAGTGGTAGAGGACGAAAAGGACCTGGGGGTAATTGTGCAGTCAGATATGAAGTTTTCTGAGCAGTGCAGAAGGTCTGCAAGAGTAGCTCAAGGAGTCTTGTCAATGATATACAGGAATTTTACTAGCAGAGATAAGGAGGTAATTATCCCCTTGTATAAGGCAATGGTCAGGCCACACCTTGAGTACTGTATACAGGTCTGGAGGCCTCATTTTAAGAAGGATGTAGAGCTGCTGGAATGAGTACAGAGAATGGCAACAAGAGTAGTTAAAGGAACAAAGGGGGTGCTCTTATGAAGAAAGGCTTTAATTTTGCAAATTATTATTATTATTACTAGCCACATAGTGCAAGGAAGCCTGAGGCTTATGCTGCACCAGCCAAAAAAAAAAAATTCCGAGTTACCCTGAGAGAGAGAGAGAGAGAGAGAGAGAGAGTCAGAAGTAGAAGGGAATCACCAAAAAAGAGACGAATGATGATATCCAGCTCAGGACTCTGGGTGTGCCAAGCCCATACTCACCAGATGTGAGCCCCCGAGGGTTTCAGTGTCTGGAGACTAGGCCCCTGCGAGTTGATCTGATTTAGGTGTATAAGGCCTTGAATGGTTTGAGCATGCTCAATGCTGATGGGATTCTTCCTCTTGCTCAGAATAATCACCTGAGTGGGCATAAATTCAAATCGAGGAAAGACAGTTATAGGATAGATGTGCAGAAGTTTGCGCTTAGCCAGCGGCTGGTTGATTGCTGGAACAAACTTCCATCTGTTTGTAGAAGTTAGAAGTTGATAGCTTAAATAGATTCAAGACAGAATTAGACAAATATTTGGAGTGAGTGGATGGGTGAAATGAGGGTTTTTTTTTTTTTTTTTTTTGTTGCTGATGCTGTATAAGCTTGCTTTCTTGCATCATATGCCTTTACTAATGCTAATGCTAACAACCTCTGCAGCATAACGACTAGGAACTGAAAATATGCCATCAGTGAACTTTTCCTCATTCTCCACAGAACAGACAATTGGGAATATGTTTTATGGGCTTCAACTAAATTGAATCTTCCATAAAACTCTGAACTGTTCATGTAGAGTCAGATTATCTTCATGTCTCTGAAGAAGAGATATGCTCTGAATTGAAAGATCAAGGTGTGACAACCATCAAGCAGAAATTGATGTGTCAGGATGGGAATCTTGTTCTTGCTTCAGTTATCCTTACATTCAACACCCCATGGCCTCCAAGATCCATCAAGGCAGGCAACTTAAACTTTCCAAAAAAGGATTTACATTCCTAATCCACTGAGGTGTTTTAAGTTCCAAAAGTATGGCTGCTCACAAGCAGTCTGTCTGCTACTCTGCCTGTGCTCGATGTGATGCAAATGATCACTCGAGCAAGGAATATTTGTAAAAATTGCCAAGGAGAGCATATTGCGTGCTCTCAAGCACTGAATAGTTCGTGAGTACATTCAAAATCTAAAAATGCTAATGGTATCTTTCCTCTTGCTCAGACTACACACACGAGGGGGCATAAAGTCACATCAAGGAAGGATGGTTGCAGGATAGATTTTGTAGAAGTTTACCTTCAGCTAGTGGATAGTTCATTGTTGGAACAAACTTCCATCTGGTGTTGTAGAGGAGAGTAGTTTAAATAAATTCAAGGAAGAACTAGACAAATTGTTAGAGGTGGTGTGGACAGGGGATATGGGATTTTTTTTTTTTTTTTTTTTGGGCTGACTCTGTATAAGCTTTCTTTCTTGCATCATTTGCCACTAGTAATACTAATATATTAAGTGATACCATACATTGTCTATTGATTTTTTTCTTCCCATTGAAGAGTTCAAATCCTATGAAAAATTTTTGAAATGTAGTGTTTCAGTTTTACAATTTAAGAGCTGGAGGGCTCAAAAAAAATTATAATAAAATATAAAAAAAGTTTAAAGGTTTTTAATTAATTTAAAAGACATTTAATAATATAAAGAAATTCATATGTAGATTACGTATCAAAAAGTATCAGTTAAGTATCAATTCATATTACAGTAGAACTTCGATTGTCCGTCAGGGTATGAGACCGAGACCATGATGGATAATCGAATAGACGGATAACAGAATATGTATATTAAAAACATTATACATATAATAGACCAGGTCATCTGACTTATTTATTTTATTACATAATACATAACCTAATGAAATTTAATTAAACTTTAATTATTTATTTTTTACTGGGTCATCAAAAAATCATAGTACAGATATCTACATACAGGGTGGCCATAATTAAAGTATCCCTATTCAGAGCTCTCTGCAGCTCAAAGTAATAAGTGGAATGCCACCAAAATTAGTAAGTAAACTATTCAAGGCATGGAAAGAAGGATCCCATGAAAAAAAAAAATTAGTTCCAAAATCTGCTGCTAGGGGATAATATGGTGCTCTACAAGAGGAAAGACATGACAAAGTACCAACAAATAAATAACTAAGACAAACCTTAATGAAGTTACAAATTTTTATTTGTGCTCTTTGCAAAAAAACAGAAAGAAACTGAATTGCACTAAAATTTTAAATCCAAACTAAAAAACAAGACACCTGAGAGAGCAGAAAATTTGCATAAATCTGAGTTAATTTAATTTTCCCAGCATCAGCAGAGAGCTATAAAGGCAAAGTGCAAACAAACATCACAAGTGTATTCTGTAAGTTTACTGTTAACAACGCAGCTCACTCTGCCTGGTTGTGCTTTAATTGTGAAGTTCTAGTTAAATGGATGCAATGCAGCAGCCGCTCTGTGTGAATTTATATACTGTAAGAACTTATGTCAAGATCCTTTATCAGCTGCGGTAGTTAGGATGATTAACAAATTTGAGGAAACTGAGTTCTTTGTTGTTTAGCCTGGAAGAGGAAGGAAGCCTGTTTCACCTCAGGTAGCAGAGGAAGTTGCAATGGCTATCATCGACCGACCCATGGATACAGCTGCTAGAACTAGCAGCAGTGCATGGGGAGTAGAGAGGCAATTGGACATCCCATATTCCACTGTGTGGAAAATTCTTTGGAAACTAATCCACTATTATCCATACAAGGTCAGTTGCTGGCAGCATCTGCAAAAAGATGATCCTGAAAAACAAATGGCATTTGCTCTAACATTTTTGGCCAGAATGGAAGTGGACGATGCCTGGCCATGGAACATTCTTTGGGGAGTTGAGGCCCATTTTTATCTCGATGGGACTGTCAACACTCAAAACTGCCAAATATGGGCTTCAGAAGAACCACATGCTATTCAGCAAATCCCATTGCACTTTCCGAAAATCACTGTCTGTGTGGTGTAACTTCAAATTTCATCCTAGGGCCATACTTTTTCAAGGAATTGCACCCAGCAGGAGCAGCCACCTGTTCTGTTACAGCACCAAGCTATCATCACATGCTGAGCAGTTTCATTATTCATCAACTGCAGCAAAGAGGATGCCTGGATGAGACAATTTTTATACAAGATTGGGCTCCTCATATCATATGACCAAAACAGCAGCTTTGCCGGCATCACTTTACTGCAGTAAGAGTTATTAGTTGTTTGTTTCCCATTGCATGGGCACCATGTTTGCCTGACCTTACACCATGTGATATTTGGCTGTGGGGTCACCTCAAGGCCAATGTCTATCGAGAAAGTATCCCTAACCTGGCTGTCTTAAAGGTTAACGTAATGCAGCATGTGCAGAATATTACTCCAGAGAGTCGCATTCTGCAGTCAAGCACCCTGTGCATCAAATGAAATTTCTGGTCCAGAACGATGGTAATCACATCTCACATCGAAAACCAACTCCACCATCAGCGACATCATCGCCCATCGGGAGTAAACTGTGAGTGAGTTTGGAGCTGTGAAACCATTTCCTTTGGCAGTTTAGTTCAGTTTCTTTCTGTTTTTTCAGAAAGAGCACAAATAAAAATTTGTAATTTCATTAAGGTTTGTCTTAGTTATTTATTTGTTGGTACTTTGTCAAATCTTTTGTCTTTACAGCGCCATATTATCCCCTATTGGCAGATTTTGGAACTAATACTGCTTTTTTTTTTTTTTTTTTTTTTTTTAATGGGATCATCCCCCCCCCATGCCTTGAATAGTTTACTTACTAATTTGTGGTATTCTGCTTATTACTTAGAGCTACAGAGACCTTTGAATAGGGATACTTTAATTATGGCCACCCTGTACATACCTATTTTTAATATTTTAACTTACATTGGTCCAGTAATGTCATAAAAAAAATTTTAAGAAAACAATATTACATACGTACAACATTGTTCTAATATCATTAAAGAAATTAAAAAGAAAACAATATTACATAATTAAATTTCTTTTCTAAAAAGTCAGTCAATTTCTTTTGTTTCATTACCCCTCGAGCCTTTTGGGAGGCAATGTTACGAAATTTATGCAAAAGTAAAACTTGAGTAGCATCTGCTTCTTCTTGAAGTTTGAACCTCTCAATGCACTTTGACAACATAGTTTCAGATTGACAGTGGCTAATTATGTTTGCTGTTCCATCAACAGTAGCTTTTTCTTTAGTTTCAGAATCATCCAAAATTGTCAACACTCTTTGCACAATTTCATTGTCATCTAAAATTTAGCATCCGATGTCCATTTTGTCCATATCCAGCCAAGCGTTTACTTCCTCCATCGAAATATTTTTAAAACCAGGACATTCAAACATGACTGCAAAATTACAGTTTCTTTTGGAATGGTTTGTGTATCACTTGAATATATGTCTGGCCACAACTTATTCCAGCTTCTTTGTATTGTTTGAACTGGAATATCATTCCAGGCTCCAGCAACATTGAAAATTATGTCTTTTATAGAATAGCTTTTCCAAAACTCTATCACATCTAATTTATTTTTGGCTAAAACAAGTTTTTGAATGAACATTTTGCAATAATGTTTCATAATCTCAATCACGCCTCGGTCCATCGGCTGAATGAGAGATGTCGTGTTCACTGGCAGAAAGTGACATGATATTTTGCCATCATCACTTTTTAAATCAACTACGTGTATGGGATGAGTAGGCACATTGTCCATCAGTAGCAATGCATATTGTGGTAAATCTTTTGATGCCAAATGTGATATTAGATGTGGTACAAATATTTTATGAAATTAATCATGAAATATGTCTGCCAGGGACAAAAGTTGATGACGTGGAGCAGATATCATCTTTTAAGGACACAAAAGGTGATACTGTTGTACATGTTTGAACTAATGACATTAAGAGTAAGAGATCTGCAGATTTACTCAACAAGTACGGTCAACGTTGAAAAAAAGTTGCGAGTTAGGGTTGAATGTGAAAGTGTCTGCAATTCTGCCCAGACACGATAGAAGGCTAGTGGCAGAGAAGAAAAATGTATGGGATGCATATTATTATTATTAGCTATAGGTGCAAGGAAGCCTGAGGCTTATGCTGCACCAGCCAAAAAATTCCCCAGCAACCCTGAGAGAGAGAGAGAGAGAGAGAGACAAAAGGGAATCACCAAGAAAGAGAAGAATGATGATATCCAGCTCAGGACCCTGGGTGTGTCATGCCCATGCTCGCCAGATGTGAACTCCTGGAGTGTACCAGGTGACACAGAAACCTATGTCAGATACAAACTAGTCTGTAATCACGTCACAAAGGAAGTTAGGCAGGCGAAGGCAGATTACAAGAAATCTTTGGCAAAGGATGCAAAGAAAAACAACAAAGAGTTCTTTACTTATGTTAACTCTAGAAGGAAAGGGATGAATCAGATTGGACCACTTAACATAGATGGATTGACTACTGATGATCATGCTCAGGTAGCTGATAAACTAAATGAGTATTTTGCATCTACATTCACACATGAGGAGTTATTCAATGAGGGGAATGCAGAAGTTTATCAAACTCTAACAGGGAGCTAAGTGATTCTGCTGTAATAACTGAGAGCAAAGTGGAGGAGAAATTGTTGAAGTTAAATATAAGGAAGGCACCTGGGGTGGAAGAGATCTATCCAGTTATATTAAAGGAGGCAGCAAAAGAAGTAAGCAAACCCTTAGCCATAATTATGAGAGCTTCCTTGGACTCAGGGGAGGTTCCCATGGACTGGAGGTGAGCAAATGTGTCACCAATTCACAAAGAGGGTTCAAAAGGTGACTGTAGACCTGTTAGTTTAACTTGTGTTCTGGGGAAAATAATGGAATCACTGGTTAAAGAAGCATTGCAGGATCATCTAGACAAGACTGCAGTAATAATTAAGCCACAGCATGGGTTTGTTAAAGAGAGGTCTTGTCTGACCAATTTTATTGGATACTATGATGTGGTCACAAAGGAACTAGATGCAAAATAATAATTTTTATATCATATACTTGGATTTCAGGAAAGCTTTTGATACTGTTGCACATGGAAGATTCCTGTACAAACTGGAGAGGTATGGCATTAAGGGTAAGTTGCTACAATGGATAAAGGGATGGTTGAGTGGAAGACGAGAGAGATAGGTAATCAGAGAACACTGCTCTTTGTGGACAAATGTTATTAGTGGAGTCCCCCAGGGTTCATTGTTGGGCCCACTGTTGTTTTGTATATTTATCAATGATATTGATGAAGGTATATCAGGTTCAATGCCCAAGTTTGCAGATGATACAAAGGTTGGCAGGGTTGTTAATGACAGTAAAGACAGTATGCTACTCCAGCTGGATTTAGATAAGTTGGACAAATGGGCTGAGAAGTGGCAACTGAAGTTTTTAACATTAACAAATGCAAAGTATTGCATATGGGTAGCAATAACTGAAGAGAAACGTACCAACTGTGTGGTACTACACCCAGGGAAGTGGAAAGTGAAAAAGACCTGGAGGTAATTGTGCAGTCAAATATGAAGTACATAGAGCAGTGCAGGCGGGCTGCCAGGGCCGGTCATGGAATCTTGTTAATGATATATAGGAATTTTGCTAGCAGGGACAGGGAGGTGATAATCCCGTTATACAAGGCAATGGTCAGGCCACACCTAGAATAATGTGTGTACAGGTCTTGAGGCTTCATTTTAGGAAGGATTTAGAGTTTCTAGAACAAGTACAAAGAAGGGCAACAAGATTGGTGAGGGGAACAAAGGGGTGCTCTTACCAAGAAAGGCTTAAGTTCTGCAAATTGTAGCACCTGGAGAATACCTGAGAGGTGATCTGATTGAGGTGTACAAGGCCTTGAATGGGTTGAGCAAGCTGAATGCTGATGGGATTCTTCCTCTTGCTCGAATTAAGAACCTGAGGGGCACAGTTTCAAATTGAGGAAAGACAGTTGTAGAATAGATGTGCAGAAATTTGCCTTTAGCCAGCGGGTAGTTGATTGGCAGACCAGACTTCCATCTTTTGTTGTGGAAGTTGATAGCCTAAATAAATTTAAGGCTGAGCTGGACAGGCATTTGGAACGAATGGAGGGGTGAAATGGGAGGGTTTTTTTGTTTGTTTGATTCTGTATAAACGTGCTTTCTTGCATCATATAATGCAATAACCTCTACTAATGCTAATATTTGTGATTTGTTTACCAAACCTTTAAACCATCACAACCATTATGTTATTTATTCATGTATCAGCTTTACTAGAGGAGATGTGATGCAACTCATCTCAATAATGACTATTACTGTTGACCAATTGAATGGTGCTATTATTTCCATTAGTTCTGTTCTCTAATATTGTCCAGTTTTGCTGAGATAGCAACATTTACAGTTTGGGCACTATATATACAATATATTATATTATATTGTATTATATTATATTGTATATACAATATATTATTTTGTATAATATATTGTATATACAATATATTATATTGTATATAGTGCTGCCAAGTGGCTTCACATACTCTAAACAATATGAATGAAGTATCCTAGCAGCCAGTGCCTATCATCATCAAATAATAACAACAAAAAATAAGTAAGTTTGTTGTTGAGCTAAAAATCACAAATGAAAATGTATTTCATAATTTTAATCTGTCTAAAGTTCAAGAACAGTGTTTAGCAGACTGATATTGATATTTTCACTATAAAAATCAAGTTGAATTTAAAAAAATATTAAATTAACTAAACTTTGAATAATGCCATCATCATATATATTATTAAAATATTAATTGTGTTCAAGTTACATGAAATATACAGGAATTTTTCTAGCAGGGATAAGGAGGTGATTATCCCTTTGTATAAGGCAATGTTCAGAACACCTTGAGTACTGCATAAAGGTCTGGAGGCACTGTTTTAGGAAGGATGTATGAAGAGCAGCTGGAACAGGTACAGAGAAGGGCAGCAAGATTGTTGAAGAGTAAAGAGTGTTCTTACCTCAAAAGGCTTCTATTTTGAAAATTGCAGCACTGATGACAAGGCATTTGCAAGGTGATCTGATTGAGGTGTTTAAGGCTTTGAATGACTTGAGCAAACTCAATGTTGATGGGATTCTTTCCCTTGCTCAGACTCTGCCAGTGAGGGGGCATAAATTCAATTGAGGAAGGATCATTGCATAGTTTGTCTAGTTCTTCCTTGAATAAATTCAAGGAAGAACTAGCCAAGCTATTGGAGGGGATGGATAAGTGAAATGGAAATTTTTTTTTTTGTTGGGCTGATAATGTATAAGCTTGCTTTCTTGCATCATTTGCTATTATTAATACTAACACTAAATGCTTATAAAAATATTATTGAAATATTTGCTTCTGTTTTCGAATTTAGGTCATTACAAACAAATCAATCTAATAAAACTAAGAGACATACTTTACATAATTATACTTATAAGAGAATAACTTATTAAAATGCAATCTGACCTCTTTTCTTTCCAGCTCCTGAACTAACATTTCTAGCTGTCCTTGGAATCTTTCTCTTTCAACAGCAAACCCTTTCACTTCTTCTTGTGCTTTCTCCAACTGTTTTCTTAATTGCTGAGCTTCTTGAGTCATTTTCTGTGTCTCTGTTTTTTGTTTCTCTAATTCTGAACGTAACTTTTCAAGTTCTTTTTCACTTTGCGAAATCTTTCCTGTCATTTTTTGTGACCTACTTTGTTCCACTCTCAATTGTTTATTATGCTCCTTTGTTCTACTCAGTTCTATGTTAGCATCTTCTAACTGTTTGTGTAAAGTTGCTAAAGCATCAAGAGACTGTTCTAATTCTGCATGTAAATTTTTATTTTCACCTAGAGTTTTTTGCAGTTGTTGCTCCATTTTTTTAATTTCTCTTTGCAAATGTTGTATTTCTTGCTGTGATCTTTCAATTTCACTTCTGGACATCTGGTGAACCTCTTGAGCTTTTCCCTGAGATAGCTGTATTCGTTCAAGTTCAGCTTGATATTCTTGAACTTCCCTCTGCATTAAATCTCGTTCTTCCAATGCTCTATGAAGTTCAGCTTGTGACCTGTCAAGTTTTTCCTGCATTTTTGATATTTCTGCTAACATCTTGTCATACTCACCTTTAAATTTTTCTTGATTCTCTCTGTAATGACTAACAAATGTTTCTGCATTTTCCATATTCTGTTTCAGTCTATCTACTTCCAACTGAATGCGACTATTTTCTGCTAAGCTTTGTTGGAGTTCTTTTTCTGATTTACTTAAAAGCTGTTTTAAACGTGCTACTTCATTATTTGCCCACTGCAAATCTGTTTGTGACTCTTGAACACTGTCTAGCTGACTTTGTGCTTGATTTAAGGTAGACTGGAGAGACTGAACTTCATTTTGTAAAGCATCACGTTCATCCCGTGTTTTTAATAATTCTACCTGGACACGCTCCAGACGATCTCTCATTCTTTCCATATCCTTCAATTCTCGTTCAACTTCATGCTTTGGTCGTTCTTCGGAGATTACTATTTTTTCTATTTTACCATGTGATATTTCAACTTCTTTCTTTAGCCCTTCAACTTCAGTTTGTTGTTTTACCTTTTCTTCTTGCAATCTCTGTAATTCTGCCATTGCAGTTTCATATTTATCCTTAACTTTTTCAATTTCAATATGCAGTCTTTCAACTTCAGCACTGTGTTTCTCTCTTTCTTGTATGGTTATACCTTTGTCACTCCTTAATCTGTCTAGCTCAGACTGTAATTTATTTATTTCACTGCCCATTATATCTTTTTGATGATTTGATTTTTCTAAATCAGCCTGAGCCTTTTCATATTTATCCTTAACCTTTTCCATGTCAATGCGTATGCGTTCAAATTCAATTTGTGATTTCTCTTGCACATTGTGATATTTTGACATCTGAGCTTGATATCTTTCTAATTCTAACTGAACATTTTCTTTTTCTGACTGTATTCTATCCTTTTCATTTTGAGTTCTTCGTAGCTCAGACTGAGATCGGTCCAATTTTTCATAAACTTTTTCCAGTTCCACTTGGAGGCGAGCAAGTTCTTCTTGTGATTTTTCATGGCTAGTCTGAGTTTTGCCCACTTGAGTTTGTATTCGATCTAATTCTATTGACATATGATCAACATCTGCTTGAAGCTTATCTCTTTCAGACTGTATTCGTCTTAGTTCTACTTGTGATTTTTCATACCGATCACGTATAACTTCCAATTCCATTTGACAGCGATCTAAATCTACTCTCATCTTCTCTTCTGCTTCTTTTGTTTTTGTAAGTTGGGAATATGTTCTTGCATAAAGATCTTTTAAGCCATCAAATTCTTCTTGTGATTTCCTTTGTTCATCTTTTGTTTTATTTGCAATAATTTGGTTCTTTTCTAATTCTAGTGTCAACCTATCAACTTCTGATTGAGACTGATCTAATCTGGATTGAAGTTTATACATTTCACCTTGGGATCGATCAAGCTTTTCAAGAAGCTTTTCATATTCAACTCTGGCTATTTCTCGATCTTCTTGTGCTTTCTGAAGCTGCTGCTGTAATTTTTCCTGTTTCTCTCGAAGCACTCTCAGTTCAGCTTGAGAGGTATCATAATCAACATGATACTTTTCCAGCTGATTATGAGTTTTTTCTAATCTATCTCTAACAACTTCAAATTCTGCTTGAGCATTTTCTTTGTCTTTCTGGACCTTATTGAGCTGTGCTTGAAGAAGATCAACTCTTTCTTGAAGTTTCTCTACTTCATTATGGAAGACATCTTTTTCTTTCTGAAGCCGTGACAGCTGAGTCTGTGAACGCTCATACTTTTCCCTCATTTTATCAGCATCAAGTTGTAATGATTCTTTGTCTTTTTGCAGTCTTTGTGATTGGGTTTGTAATTGATTTAACTGCATCTGCAAACTTTCTACTTCACATTGTGCTCTTTCCCTTTCTGATTGCAATCTTCTTATTTCAGCATTTGCTTTATCCAGTTTTTCCTGAATACGATCAGCATCAAGCTGAGCTTTATCAAGGGTGGCCTGTGTCTTATCATGCTGTGACTGAGCTTTGCTCAGAGTTGCTTGCACACGTTCTAACTCACCTCTCAATTTCTCTGCTTCTGTTAGAGCAGCATCTCGCTCTGAGTGAGAACGTGCAACTGCTGCTTGAACACGATCATATTCTTCTTGTAAGCTCTCTTTTTCTACTTGTGCATTTTCCAATTTGGCTTTTAGTCTATATATTTCTCCTTGTGAACGTTCTACTTTTTCTTGAAGTTGTTCTACTTCTCCTCGAGCTCTGTCTTGCTCTGCTTGATTCATTCTTAGTTCTGCTTGTGCTCTTCTCAATTCTGATTGGACTTTTTCTAGTTTTTCTTGCAGCCTTTCTGTCTCCTCTGACTGGAAAAACTGTGATTTACCAAAGGTAGTCTGTGATCGTTCAAAATCAGCTTTTAGCCTTTCTGTCTGTTCGCGAAGTCGCTCATTTTCCATAGCAAGCCAGGAATTTTCATTTTTAGTTCTTTCCCATTCACCTTGAAATTTGTTCATTTCACTTTGTATCTTATCTAACTCAGCTCTTGCTTGGCCCAATTCTGATTGAGAATTTTCTAATTTTACCTCTACACGATCCTTTTCTGCAGCTGCCTTTTCTAATCTTACTTGCAACTTTTCCATTTCACTTTCTAATGCATGCATTTTCATTTTGTATTCAGCAATTTCTCGTTCGTGTAGCTCTCTTTCTTCATTCCTTTCTTGTTCAGCTCTGTCTCTCTGCTCTCGCAACTGAGAAATCTGCTTATCTTTGTCAGTAATTGCTTCCTCCAAACTGGAGAGTGCTCCTTCAGAAGAAGAGTGATGAGCCTGCATAGCTGTAAGGCGAGCACGTGCCATATCAACTTGGTTATCTTTTTCCTTCAAGAGATCCTCTAGGTTTTCAATCTGGAACAAAAAAAAAAAAAAAAAGAGGAATTTATCAATTCTTCTAAAGTTTTGTTCATTTTTCATATTTAAATTCTAACCTAAAAACATAATCTAACCTAATTTTTCAAAAATTTAAAATAAGTTGTTCATTTTTCACTTAAATTATAGTAATTTTTTAAACTTAAAATAATAAAACAATATGTTTTAGAAATATGTTCATGAGAGTCTAGAAATTAAATTAAACATAACACTTAAAATACCAGAGTCAATATATAATGCTGCATCAACTTGGAAGAGAAGTTATCATGCATGAATATGAAAAAGCCAAGAGCTGATTGATGGTATTTGTCTAGATGTTATAGGAAGCAGATGGTAGACAATGAATGCATCTCAGAGCTCAAGTGAAGTCCCAAGAGATTGAAGATGTGCAAATATCTCACTCTCTCTCCAATTTAAAAAGGTAGTTTCAAGGTTGAAATGGATAATTACAAATCTGCAAGTTTAACTTCTTTGACAGGGAAAATTATGAAGCACAAGATTAAGGATACATCCTTAATACATAGAAGCATCTTGATGGTAATAATAATACTTTTTTATATTTATATTAATATTTTCATAATTGTTTAGAGGGCCAGGTGGCATCGACAATAATCCCAGAGTAATCATCTGTTACTCCAGGATCCTTGATGTTGGTTGGTTGTTGTGGGGGTTTAATGGCACATAAGCTGATTTGGCTATAATATGCCTATTCATTTATTATATAAAGAAATCAGATATTCTTGTACAGTCAGAAAAATCTGTAATCAAAAAAGATTAAAAACTCCAGTTTCCTTGAGGAAATTAAAAAAAACTCTGAAAGATTGGCTTTGTCACCAATCAGATTCTCTAGCATTATTGGTTTACAAAGATTAACCAGTGATAACAAGGTTGAGGTTCTGGCTTCTTTATATTAGGGGCAGTCAATCAGAATATGTTTCACAGTCAGATTTCTAGAACAATGTGGACACTGTGGTGGATCATCTCCTGCGAGTAAATGAAAGTGGGTCAGATTAGTATGACCTATTCTTGCTCTTGAAAGGACTACTTCTTGTCTTAATGTTTGGCACTCCAGTGTACGGACACTGGATTGCCAAATTTTCGGATCCTATTTAAATTGAAAGAGTTTATCATTAGTTGAGAGTGCTAGAGTGCTGTCCATTCTGATAGGCATGCAGCATGAATGGTTAGTGCATAGTATGATACTGGAACAGTGATATTGGTTAAATCTAATGTGGATTGATTTTTTTGCAGCTTTATCAGCCAGTTCATTTCCCAAAATACCAGGATGTGCTGGAATCCAACAGAAGGTGACCAGTTGATGGTGTTCTTCAAGTTCTAACAATAAGCTTCTAATTTCATCTAGAAAAGGGTGAACTATATCTGAGGAATTAGATAGTGCCATGATTGAATTGAGGGAATCAGTGTAAATAACAGATTTTAAAGAAACAGTCAGAACACAGATTTTCTAAAGCTAGTTTGATAGCATATAATTCGGCTGAGAAGATACTGAATTCAGATGGAAAGGTTGCTGAAATAATGATATATGATACACTGCTGCTGCTGCTCCAATGTTTGCATTAGATTTAGAGCCATCTGTATAAATTGGAGAAAAATCAGTATATCTTTGAGTGTGAGCTGCATAAAGTTGTCTGACGTTTGATGCTTTTATAATATTCTTTCCCCATTGGTAGAGGTAAGTGTCACAGATCGGTACAGGAGGAAGAGCCCATGGTGGTTGAGAACAAATTGCTATCTGTTGTATAGAGTGGATGGAAACATTCCAAACCTGCAAAAGCTCAAGACGGCAAAGGCCAGCTGGTTTTATTATGCTAGATTTATTTCTGTAGAGGTTTTCTAAAGGTGGATTGAAAAGGTATGACTGAATGGGATGCAAGGTACAACTTTGTGTCTTAACAGTATACTTTAGTAGCAGTGTTTTTCTACATAAAGTTAGTGGGGCTCGTGAGCATTAATGTAGAGACTACCGTAAGCGACGTTCTGAATGCACCAAGTGCAATCCTCAAAGCACTGTGTTGAATGGGGTCAAGCCAGCATAATGTACTTGTTCTGACAGAATCATAGATGGGAGCACCATAATCAAGACAGGATCTGATTAACGCCTTATATAACCGAAGTAAGGAGGTACGATATGCACCCCATGTTAGGGCGGATAAAATTCTGAGTACGTTTAACTTTTTTTGACAGGAAGTACATATATTTTTAATATGATCTAGGAAATTTAACTTGTTGTCAAGGGTCAATCCTAGAAATCTGATGTTATTGGTGACTAGGATGGGGACGTTAGAAATTTGAAGTTCAGGATCTGGATGAAGTTTGCATTGTCTACAAAAACGGATAGCAACTGTTTTCTGTGCGAGAGTTGATAGCCATTGATGCTGGCCTACTGTTGAATTTTATTAAGTGATATCTGAAGTTGTCGTTCAATGGATCTCATGTTTTGGGAATGGCAGGAGATGGAAAGGTCATCTGAATAAAGGTAAGTTTGAACTGTATTTGGAAGCTGTTTAGTGATAGAATCTATTCTAAGAGCAAAAAGAGTGGCACTCAGTACTGATCCCTGTGGGACACCTTACTAAATGAACGTTGCTGAGAGGGCATGTTGATATCGAACTTGAAATGATCTCACATGCAGAAAGTTTTGAAATATAGGAAGGTTCCCCCATAAACCAAGAGAGTAAAGATCTTGACGTATTCCATGTCACCAGGTGGTGTCATAAGAATTCTCTATATCTATTGAAACCATTACTAGATGTTCATGCTTAACAAAGGCATTATGAATGGCGAATTCAGCTTTCACCATGAGATCCATGCACGATCTATTTTGACGAAAGCCATATTGAATGGCTTTTGTAAAAATAGGTCGATGAACCAGATGAGTCTTCTGTGTACAATTTTTTCAAGGATTTTGCTGAGGCTTGAGAGAGATATTGGTCTATAGCTATGAGGGTTGGGTGGATCTTTTCCAGGCTTTAGGAATGCCAAAACTGTAGAGTGATGCCAAGAAGCTGGAAAAACATTTTCTAAATATGTAAGATTGTAAAAAACCAAGAGCAGGTGCAAAGCTTTGTCATCAAGACGTAGCATTACATAATAAATTCCATCTGGTCTGGCAGCACTGTTTTGCGTCATTTTATTCTGGTCTTTTTTTGGGAAGGATGGGCATCCAGTATCCATGGTGTCATTTGATTGAAGTTCTAGTATGTGTTCCTCATAATCTGTTAGAGATGCAATGAGTGAGAGAGACTCTTAATCTGATTATTGGCAGTGATTCTTCATGCATTAAGAATCTGCAGATTGATGTGGGATTTACTTAAAGAAGTAACTACCAGCAAGAGTAAAGGGAAGGGTTTATGCTTTTGTAAAGAAGACTACAGTGATCTCAGACAGTTTTTAGATTCTATACAGTGAGACCAACTAATGATGTTACCAGCAACAAATTCTAAATGGGAAGCATTCAGGGAAATAATTATAGAAGTTACTAGGGTTTTCATACAAACTAAGAAATGCCTTAGGTGGTATGAAAGTCAGACCTAAATGGATGACAGATGAACTAATGAGACGTGGCAGAAAATAAAAATGCATGGGATGCATACAGATTATCAGGTGATTCAGAAACCTATGGTAGATATAAATTGGACTACAATCAAGTCACAAAGGAGGTTAGGCAAGCTGGAGCAGATTGAGAAATCTTTGGCAAAGAATTCAAAGAAAAACAGCAGAGGCTTCTTTATTTATGTGAACTCTAGAAGGAAAGAGATAAATCACATTGGTCCACTTGATAACAGTGGTTCAACTTTTGATGATCCTGCTCAAGTTGCTGAAAAACTGAATAAGTATTCTGCATCCACATTCACATATGAAGGATTCTTTAGTAAAGTGGATGCCAGAGGTTTATCAAACTCTAACAGGGAGCTAAATGATTTTGTAATAACTGAAATGAAATTGAAGTTAAACATAAGAAAGGCACCAGGATGGGATGTAGCTAATTATATTAAGTGAGGTGGCAAAGGATGTCACAAACCCTTAGCCTTAATTATGAGCGTATCATTAGATTCAGGGGAAGTCCTCATGGAGTGTAAACGTGTGAATGTATCTCCAATTCACAAAGGGGAATCAGAGGGTGATACGAGTAATTACACACCTATTAAGCTTAATTTCTGTTTTCCAGGAAAAATAATGGAGTCATTTATTAAGGAAGTGATGCAGGACCATCTAGACAGGATTGCAGTTATACTCCAGACACAGCATGGGTTTGTGAAGGGAAAATCTTATCTGACTAAACTGACTGGATACCACAATGCAGTCACAAAGGAACTGGATGCAAAAATTAATTTTGATATCATATACAGTAGGCCCTCGATTTAATGGACAAAAAATTTGTCCTAAAGGAAAAATTAGGAACCTATTTATATCTGATAGCGTCTCACATCAGACAGCACATCTGTAATCGTTGCATGTAAGAGGTTGTATAAGAAGTTTTTGGAAGAGGTGATGGTTGTTTTGGAAGAAACAGAAGACACAGAAGAAGATACAAGAGGCACCAGGACACTGCAAAATTTACATGCATACAACATTAGATCTGCTATCTTCAACTTAGCAGCTATGTGGAAAGATATGAAGATTACTACCTTGGCCAATGCTTGGAAGAAGTTGTTGTACAACATAGAACCTGAAATGAACTTTGAGTGTGTTGAGGCGTCTAATTTTCAGGACACTCTTCTGAGGGCCAGCAATAAAAATGCAACTGAGAATGATGGGGAACAGTGGCTCGAAAATGATGGTGATCTGGGCTATCAAATTTTTTATGAGGTAGTAATTGCAGAAAATGTTCTTCATGGAGAACAAGAGGACGATATGATGATGACAAAGACGAAGAATCAGTTGCACTTCATCCTAAAGACAACACATGGATGACACCATACATTATACTGAATCATCATCAGACCCTGATGTGCTTTCTTATTATGAACATTTTAGAGAATTTCGATCTACAGTAATAAGGAAGCAGCACCGAGGTGTAAAGCAACTGATGATGATTTCTTCAAGACCACTTCATCAACTGGACCTGTTTCACCAGAACCCTCTACCAGCAAGGAATTAACACATCTCCCTCCATATGACAGTTGTTTCTGACTCTGAAAATTGTGATTCTTTCAATTAAGTTAATATTAATATTGAATATTATATTTTTTAAACGTTTTTTGTGTTTTTTATTCAATAGAGTTTAAGAATTTAAGTATTTTTTCCCTCTAAAATGGATTTAGATGAAAAAACTAATGTTCACATTAAAAAAAACTTGGTGTGATCTTTTAAGAAAAAAAAAAAAAAAGGTGGTTGAAATACTATTAGTTACATTGTATAGTTTTTGAAGTGTTTAATTAAAATACAGTTTAGTTCCTGTCGTAAATTTATTTTTATATATAAATAAATAAATTTTCTGTTTATACTCTGGGACGACCAAACGGTCAGAGGAGTTCACAAGATAGACAGAATACAAGAAACAGCACCGTATTCAGCAGTCACGGGCTTGAACCCCGGTCACTCAAGGCACGTGTACTTATGCACCCGCACGCCTGACCACTAGGCTACAGCGGCCTTATTATATTTAACAGATGTTTTAGTGGCGTGTATGTAATGTACTCAATGTATATTATAATAATATTTTATTCATACTTATACATTATAATAACATTTTAATACATCCTGTACATTGTAAACTCATTATTAATATATGTTTTGAAAATACATTTGATTTAACGGACTTTCAGCAATAGCGGACACACTTTCCCCCAGTTAGTTCGTTAAATCGAGGGCCTACTGTACTTGGATTTTGGGGATACTGTTGCACATAAAAGACTGCTGTACAAATTTGAGCAGTGTGGCATTAAGGGCAAGGTACTGCTGTGGATAAAGGATGGTTGAGTGGGAGAAGACAGAGAGTGATTATTAATGGGCCCTGCTCTTCACAAAACGTTATCAGTGAACCACAGAGTTGGCTGGGCTCATTGTTGTTTTCTTTATTTATCAATGATATTGATGACGGCATATCAGGTTTAATGTCCAAGCTTTTCCACTGCGCCCAAGAATACAGATAATACAAAGGTTGGCATGGTGGTTAATCACGGTATGCTACTGCAACAGAACGTAAAAAATTAGGCAGATTGGCTGAGCAATGGCAATTGATGTTTAACCTCGACCAATGCAAAGTACTGCCATATGTAGCAGTAACCACAGAGTAAGGTATTGACTGTGTGCTACTACACTCAAGGTAGTAGAAAATGAAAAAGACCTGAGGTAATTGTGCAGTCAGATATGAAGTTCTCTGGTAGTGCAGACAGGCTACCAGGACAGCTCATGTGTTTTTGTCAATGATTTACACAAATTTTTCTAGCAGGGATAACAAGATGATTATTCTATTGTATAAGGTCAAGCCACATCTTGAGTATTGCATACAGGCCTGGAGGACTCGTTTTAGGAAGGATGCAGAGCTGCTGGAATGGGTGCAGAGAAGGGCAATGAGATTGGTGAGGGGAACAAATGAGTGCTCATACCATGAAAGGCTTCAGTTCTGCAAATTGCAGTATTTGGAGACTAGGTATCTGTGAGGTGATCTGACTGAGGTGTTTAGGACTTTGAATGGATGAGCAAGTCAATGCTGATAGGATTCTTCATCTCACTGAGCCTATGCACATGAGGGGGCATAAATTCAAATTGAGGAGGGATAGTTGCAAAACAGATGAGCAGAAGTTTGCCTTTGGCCAGCGTATAGTTGATTGCTTTAACAAACTTTCATCTGTTGTTGTGGAAGTAGATAGCTTATGAAAGGTGAAACAGGAAGTTTTTTTGATGTTAAAATCGTTTTTACTGCGTTATTTGGAAAAAAGCATTGCATTACCTAGAAATCGTCATGAAACCCGGTGTCCATGCGTGTACTTGTTGTGTGCAGTGACACAACAAGTACAATGCATGTGCCCAAGAAAACTCAATTGTATGCAAGTGCAGTCACTGCAACAAGTTGCAGTGACACAAGTACAATTGAGCAGTGATACACTGTGTTATACCATTATATCAGCATAATGATTAATACACAAGTGATTGTGTCAAAATCTACAGCCCTGCGTTCGAAGGAATATTGTGAAAGAGAAGTTGGACAGAAATGTGAATCCAGATGAAATTCAACAAGAGTGTTTCGTTATGCCTGGGAGTTCTCAAACTGCACCCAAAAAAACTCTAGCTGAAATAATGAAGGAATATCATGAATGGAAGAAAAGGAAATTCGAACTATTCTGAATAATAATGAAATTCAATGACAGAGTTCTACTATGCCTAATACTTGTCAATGACAGGGTTCTACTATGCCTGATACTTATCAGGAATCTAAAAAACTCCAGGAGAACATATGAAGGAATATCGTGCACGAAAAAAAGCGAAATTAGAAATGGCAGTTTGAAAAACTAGTGTACAAAAACCCATTTGGATTTAGTTGTAATGTTTGTGATTGTTTATGGTTTCAATCAGATTTGAAACCATTTCCAACAACTTCATATGAATTACTTCAAAATGAATTTCATTTACAAGAAGTGAGTACTTTCATGATGTGTAATACATGTCACACTTCATTAAAAGAGGGCCAGATACCAACTATGGTTACATCAAATGGATTTATATATCCAACATATCCTACTCATTTGCCTCCACAGGATGTTGCAACTGAGCATTTTATATCACCACGATTACCCTTTATGCAAATTTGTTGGTTACATTATGAACATGGACAATATGGGATCATTGGACAAGTAATAAATGTACCAGTTAACGTAAATACGATGGTTCATCAATTACCTAGAGAATTAGACGATGATTATGCTATTGATGTACATATAAACGAAGACTCATACATAAATCATCATATCTACAAGGATGTGTGCAGAAGAAAATAGCGAAAATATGGTTACGGTATTTGATAAATTCACCTTTGTATAAATTCTATGGCATAAAAGTGAGTGACGATTTTTTGGGGAAAAATGATGATAGTGAATAGGAGCATTCAGATGAAATTGTGGAACCTGTCAACAATGATGATGAACTATTGTTAATTCAACAACAAACATTATTATGGTCTGAAGATAAATATTTATGTATAGCACCGGGTCAGAAATCATCTCCAACAAGTTTCATATTTGATATAAATAAATAAATAAATTTTCTGTTTATACTCCGGCATGACAACCAAGTCAGTAGAGTTTACAATAAATCGTCAATACAAATATTTATCGTATTTAGTAGTCATGGGCTTGAACCCCGGTCCATTCAAGGATTGCGTGCTATACACTCTCGCTCCTGACCACTGGCTACATGCAGAACAACTTTCTTTTCCAGCTATATATTTGGGACATGCACGAAAATTTAAAAATGGATTGAAAATTACTCCCTTTATGATGGCATCGAGTGAAATTCGTAGATCTGATCGTCGTGGAGTAACTCCCCAACATTTGTTATATATGACAATGAAAATCATGCAAATGCATACCGCAGAAAATTTGCAAATTGCATTTAAATCAGTAAGAATAACAGCAAACATTACTCGTTCTATATTGGAATTGAAAGAATTTATAAACAAGTCATTAGAGTCTAACTTGGCATTTCTAAAATCAATTCCCAATTCAGCATATTATTGGAGTCGATAAACGAGATGTGTTTGCGTGATTCGTCAGTTAGGTAAACCTACAATGTTCTTGACGTTGAGTGCATGTGAACCAACATGGCCCATATTACTATGTATGTTATACAAATTTAGCTATAAACAAGAAATTACAACTAATGAAGTTATGTATCTACCTTATATGGAAAGAACTACATTAATAAATGAATACGCCGTAACATGTGCCATGTATTTTAACAAAATTGTTGAGAGTATACTCAAAATTTTAAAATCTAAAACCTATAGTCCTTTTGGGAAATATTATGTTGTGAATTTCTTTAAATGCATTGAATTTCAACATTGAGGAAGTCCACATGCACATATATTATTATGGATGAACAATGCACCCTCTGCACCATTAAGAAAAGAAAAACAAGGTGGGATGGAAGAAGCAATCCAAATGATAGATGAATTATGTTCTACAGAGAAAACTTCAGATTATTTAAATTTACAGCAACATAAACATACTTTTACCTGTTATAAAAATAATAACGCAAACCAACGAGAATGTCGATTTGAGCACCTTTTTGGCCAATGTCACAAACTCATATTGATACCAATGGTCACAGATGACAATCAGAGATTAGGGTATCTTTGATTGTCATCAATCAAAAAATATCGTAAAATGCACGACTCATTAGAATTGGATAATCATGTTAATTTCGAAGAATTCCTTAAATCAATGCCAATCAGAAGAAGAATATCTAAATATTTTGAGGGCTGGTATCAAACGACCACGTGTATTTCTTAAATGCAAGATAGAAGAGAAATTTATGAATAATTACAATCCTTGGATTTTAGGAGTGCTCAAGTCTAATTCGAATTTACAATTTATCATAGAAGAATATTCATGTGCGGCATATGTAGTTGATTATGTGAATAAAACTAAAAGAGGAATAAGCAACCTGCAAAGGAAAATTCTAGAGCTACAAGAAGAATATCCTGATATGGATATAACTAATCTAACATGAGCATTAAGTGTAGATGAGTTCACAAGAGGCCGCTTGGTATTTATTACAATACCTAATATTTGTGTCTTCAAGAGCAATTGAATATGTGCCAATGGTATGGCCGCATGAGTGTCAGAAATTACATAAATCAAAAGCTGAACTGGATGAACAACAAGTTGATAGTGAGTCTTTGGATATATGGAAAGATAGTATTTTTGATAATTATGAAAAACGGGGCAAAACATTAAAAGATATAACTCTTGCATAATTTACTGCTTATTATCGAAAAGGAAATGGGTGATGGGTGAAAAGACAATTTCCTAAAATAATTCGGTATCAGAATTATAATACAACATGTCTTCATGAACATATATGTGAAATGGTAACTTTACATATACCATTTATCAATGAGGAGAATGAAAATAAATATTTCGAACATTATTAAACCAACAAAGAGATAATTACCTTGAGAAGAAAAGAGTTCGAATCTGATGTTGACATTGAAAAGATGCTAGCAATTTGTAGGCAACTTTGTATTGAACTTGATGAGAATGATTAAAATGGACTGGCGGTGGGTAAAAAATGAAGAATTTCTAAAATCAAAAGAAATTGGAGGTATGAATATATACTTCATTGGAGATTTACAGAAAGCAGAATGTATTGTTGTACCATCAATTGCCTCCAGTGCATGCTGCATTTATATATAAACGCCTGAATGCATGCTGCATTTATATATAAATGCCTGAAGAACTCATTGATTGCTCCAAAATTATGGCATTCACTACAACTTCATGAATTAGTACAAGTTGTTCGACAGTCCAATAGTATATTTTCTAAAATTCTTACAATAATAGGCAATGGAGAAGAGTTATTACCAGATGAACTTAAAATTATAGAATCGAGATTTGTTACCAAAGAAGATGCTACTAATTTATGTCCACAAGGGATTCGACTATTTTTAAGAAATAGTGATGTAAATGACAATACAAATGCTTTAGTTGCAGATGAAACCCATAAAGTGGTTGCACAAGATTTATACTGAAACCCATAAAGTGGTTGCACAAGATATCATTCTGAAGAACAATTAGCAAGTATGCAAAATAAAATTCATAAAATGTCAGTGACTGAAACTGCAGGACTTCTATACATTCTATTGTTATTGAAAGGAAAACCGTACATGATTACTACAAATATAGATGTGGTCGATGGATTGGTAAATGGTGCAATCGGTACTTTAGTATATTTAGAATCTGAGGATGACAAAACATTTTAATGAGTATAGATGAAATTTCCTGAGTCAAAAATAGGACATAATCTTCAATCTTGTTATAAAAAATATGTGAAAGATAAACATTTACCTAGTTAATCCGTACCTATTATAAAATGATCAACTACGATTCCATTCAAGAACAATAGGAAATTAACATGTAAATTTCCTTTAGTATATGCTTGTGCTTTGACTATACATAAATCTCAAGGAGGGATCTTCGACAAAGTTGTATGTAATTATGAGAAAGATCATCAAGAGCAACTTGTATAAGTGGAATTATCTCAAGTGACCTCAGAGCAAGGTTTATATATTACAAATCCCCACGATGATTTCACATTTCACCCCGGAAAAGCTACATAATATAGAACTTCATGCCGAACTATATCACTTGAAAAATAATAAGCTACTGTCTCTACAGGATGAACTGCAAGATTTCATACAAAGTGGTATATCTATATCGTTGATGAATGTACAAAGTTTATGGGCTCATGTTCTGGATATCAAAACGGACACGATCTTACAGCAATCCAAAATATTAAGTGAAACGTGGTTGGATAATGATAAACATATATTACTTAAACCATTCCAATGTGTGACTCAATTTAAAAGGCCAGATGTTTGTAGTGGTGGTGTTGCAATATATCAACATGAAGGTTCAACTATCATCAGTACACAACATATCTTTGCACAACATAATAGCAGCAATGCGACAGCAGTATCAGATGAAACTGGAGACATTAATGGATCTTTGCGCAAATTCAATAGTGAATCTATTTTCATCATTGCTATATACATCACTCCAGGAATGTCATTAGATATAATTCAAAAATTCATAAACAGAATTTGATGCCATATTCCATTGAAGGTGCAAAATTATTGGAAGAGCCACTGGATCATATACCTATAGTTCTCACTGGTGATTTCAATCTAGAATTAAATTCTGAGGCTGGAAAGAAGTTTTGTAAATTTATGAAAGATGTCTTCAATTTAGATATTAAGTCAAATACTTTAGTAAATACTACACGTAATGGAACGACAATCGATGGAGTATTCACTCGGGAATTAAAATCATTTGAGTGTAAAAATTATATATCTTATTTCAGTTACCACAGACCAATAATTTTAGTGTTATTATAATATATTTTTATTTGTAAAATAATAAGAGAAGTTTACCTCAATATAGTATGTAGAACACTTCCAAATAATACTCTCCAGAAATTAAAATGAAAAACTTACATTAGAGTAACAAATAATTTAAAACAATAATTAAACATCAATTTAACACAATAAAACTCAATTTACGATTAAGAACTACGATACATTATTTAATAACCTTAAGGACTGTAGACTTAGCAACAATTACAATTTATTCTCACTAGATGTTACCTCATTATATATGAATGTAAACGTTGAATACACATTAGATATTATTTGGGATATGTTAAATAATAACTTGATATCGATTAATTATACGAAGCTTCCTATTAAGGAAATTTTTCACTTAATTAAACTGTTAGTTGAGGCCAACTATATCACCTTTCAAGACAAAGTGTACAAACAAATTTTTGGTTTGCCAATGGGATTGAGCTGAGTGGCTTAATATCAGAAATCTATCTCTCAACGATTGAGCAGATACATTTTCGACCCCCATATCACATACTATGAGAGGTATTTAGACGATGTTCTAGTTATCTAGAAATAACAAATATTACATTCATTTAATAATATTCATTCTAGACTCAAATTTACATTGGAAAGGGAGGATACGGATACAGAGTCATTAAATTTTCTAAATTTCACTCTTGCTCATCATTGCTATATACATCACTCCAGGGATGTCATTAGATATAATTCAAAAATTCATAAACAAGAATTTGATGCCATATTCCACTGAAGGTGCAAAATTAAGAGCCACTGGATCGTATACCTATAGATACGAATACAAAGTCATTAAATTTTCTAAATTTCAAGCGTACTCGGGACTCGAATAAATTTCAATTTAACATCTATTAAAAACCTACAAACACCGCTATGCTTCTACATTATAACAGCCATCACCTGTTCACCTACAAAAGATCAATTATCTTTAATCAATTTCTAAATGCCTACAAATATTCAACGATGGAATCTGCTTTGGGCTCAGAAATACAAATATTAACCAGCAGATTCTTAAACAGGGGTTATCCCCTTGTTACAATAAACCGAATTAGGGTACAAGCTAAGGATAGGATACAAAATACTACACCAACCAACAATAGTAACATCAAAAAATACTTTATTTCTGTCCCACATGTTGAACAATGGCACAAACAACTTAAATTCTTTAAAGATACTGAATTTAAAATTGTGGCCAGGCCAATACGGAAATTACACACTATACTGAACAATCGCTCAGTCCTTTCCTCATTCGCAACACAAATTAATGGCCTGGTATATAACATTTCTTGTGGTGATTGTGACTCGTCTTACCAGAATTCGACGCGTTTTCCTTTAAATATTCGTGTTAATCAACATGCGGCCTCATTTCGTGCTTGCTTCTCATTCAGCAGCATCAGAATTAGCCTTTCACGGCATTAACGAAAAACATACTTTATTTAACAAGGCCAAAATACTTAGTGTCCAACGTAATTATAAGTGACTATTAATTGCAGAAACTGTAGAAATTAAATTACATGAAAATTTCGTTAATGTTCGTCGGCCAGATCTCATCTCCGATTCGTGGGCATTTACGTACATGCGCAAAGACAAATAATCTCTATTTAAGTTTCATGCTCACCTCTATTCAGTAATTTTCATTCCTGTGATCATGATATACGGTCGAAAAGCATTGTCAGCTTCAGGAAGGAAAATTGTTTTGAAATTTTTTTAATTAAATTCTTTTAATTAATTTTATTATTATTAATTGTGTTAAATTGATTGATAAATTGTATTAAATTGATGTTTAATTATTTTTTAAAATTATTTGTTACTCTAACGTAAGTTTTTTGATTTTTTCGTTTTAATTTCTGGAGAGTATTATGCGGAAGTGTTCTATGTACTATATTGAGGTAAACTTCTCTTATTATTTTACAAATATTAATATCAACGTAGAACGTAGTGAGCTTTACAGTTCTGATTCATACTATATAATATATTTTATACGAATCATTTCATTGTATACTACAATTAAAAGTTCCATTCATCATATTTCATTGTACTGAAATTATTTTTTCAATAAAAATAATGCAGCAATACTTTTATTTATTTTACTGTACCAGTTTCATAATGAGTTCCTGCAGTAAAGGCATTTTTAATAGCTGCTACTGTGACATTATCAGCTCAGAGCAGAACAGCACCAACTCATTATGTACTTGGTTTTTTTTTTTTTTTTTTGCTGATTCTGTATAAGCCTGATTCCTTGCATCATTTGCCACTACTTATAATAATACATCATTTCCAATACTTCAGAAAGATTTCTCAATGCATTGAAAAAAAAAAAAAAATTTTGATGTGTGCACAATATTCCAAATTTGGAAATGGTGATAAAATAAATTCATTTCGATGTTCTTCCATGAACATCATGGAAAGCAAAACACATTCCAAAATTTCAAAATTCTGCATTTTTAACATTCAGAAATAGTGATAATATCAATGCATTCTAATGCACACAGTAATAAAACATTTAACCATGTTTCAATGTTTCAATTTAACAACAGCATTGCATGCAATTATTGACTGTAGCACTGGGCAACTAGTCTGGAACCTCTTGATTATACCATGTACTAATGACAGTAACAGTAAATGTTTAAAAATATTTAGTTATAATTGCAGTGCCATGAAATTCTCTCAATAATGTAAACAACCTGCAAGGGTATCGTTATAAATAACATATATTTATTTATGATGTACTGACATATATTTATGAGATGTACTGACATTTTGCCAGTTGGGAGAAAGAGGTCATTGTCCCATTATATAAGGTATTGATTAGGCTATACCTTGAATATAAGCAGTCCTCAACTTACATCAATTAGCAACTACGCCATTAGCAAATTGCCACTTATGTTATTATTTATAGCAGTCAGTCCATAATTTCTTTTTATTATATTTCACTAACCAGGATTCAGGGAGGCCACAGGAACTGATATTATTATTATAAGGGCAACATATAGGGAGCTGCGTAGCATCTGATTTTATGAAAGATGCTGCAGCACACAAACAAAACAACACAGCATGCAATGTAAATAAATAATTTAAATACATTTTCTGTTTATATTCCAGCATGACAACCAAGTCAGTAGAGTTTACAATAAACCGTCAATACAAATATTTATCGTATTTAGTAGTCACGGGCTTGAACCCCGGTCCACTCAAGGAATGCATGCTATGCACTCTTGCTCCTGACCACTCGGCTATGTAGTGTCAACCTCCCTGCCTGGTACACTAACCATTATAGTTAGTCCCTAGAATGTTGGAAAGCTGTTGTGGAATGAAAATTCACAATGCATGGGTAATCATATCTTTTTATAATCTGACTACTCAACTGGGATGACATGCTCTGGTAAATAACAGTCTCCTGGAAAATACCCAAAGAGTGTTATTTATCAGAGCATATTGTCTCAATTGTGAAGCTTGGTTGAGGTGCTGACACTGTCTGGGACTGTTTCTTATTGTTTGGCTGACATGTTATGAAATAATTTATTAATGAAAGGTTCTTTGAAACAAGCACACCTGTAGTTACTTTTGGCAATACAGTGTGTGTGTTATATTTGCATTTATGTTATATATTTTGAAATTTAGCTTATTTCCTTAAATGTCTGATGTAAAGACTCTTGTTAAAATGCATGTGCTACATAGAAACTTATATGGATGATGCTGAATATGCATCTTTGTAATAAAATATCCGACAATTGTTAATCAGACTAACAAATTTCTCTTTTACTTTCAAGTTTTACTTCAATCAATTTTACCTTTCTCTGCAGTACATTTATCTTTCTGTCTTTAATGTCCATGTGGTCCCTCAGTTCTTGAACTTCTTGTGCTAATCGATTACGTTCTTGAGTAGCTGTCATTGCTTGTTGTGTCTTTTTTTCTATCATTTTGTTCTTTTCTTCTAATCTTTGTCGAAGTTCTTCCACCTGGAAAAAGGATACAGCTGGTCACATACAATACCATAAATTTATAGTTAAATTTATGCACTCATCTGTAGTAAAGACAGTAAAAATATTTTATTATACAATAAACCCTAAATATTTGTGGATTTAATATTTACAGTTTTCATTATTTTTGGGTTGTGTCTTTGTAATGACTGAAACCATGAATATTAAATAGGTATACACCTATTTAATATCTGTGTTCTCAATTATTTGTGGGTAGTACTTCTGCAAGCCTATGTTACATTTCCATCATAAATGTGGACTTGTCTCTACCCAGTTATGCCAGTTTGATTAGAGGTGCAGATGATACTCTAGTCCAACTTATGGATCAGAGTCTCACAAAATTCTAAGTTGTATTGCACCTGCCACACATTTGCAAGAATTTGTGAGGAAAAAACTAATCTCTATTATGGGTCAGTTTCATGTCAACATGTAATTAATATTGTATCTGCACATTTGTTTGTCTCACTGAATATTGTGTGAAAATTCTTGCCAGATGGAGAGCGATTCCTCTATTTGAGTCAGCAATTGCTGGAAAAAGTAGAGCATTGACTGTACAACAAATATAAAAGAATCTCCAATGAAATCAACATATTTACTTGGAATGTGTGTGGGGGAAAGCTGCTACATGAAAAACCTTAAAGGTACTCATCTCATCAGTAGAAGAGCTGACAGAGCCTGAGTTTGGCACATATGAGAGGAGGTTTTGATGAATTCGGAGAAAGAAAGATGAAAACAATGAGGAAGAAGAAAGTAATGCAATTCAAAAACCTCAGCATTGAGGTGTATAAGGCCTTGAATGGGTTCAGCATGCTGAATTCTGATGGGATCCTTCCACTTGTTCAGATTACGAACCTAAGGGGGCATAAATTCAAATTAAGAAAAGACAGATGTAGATCAGATGTGCGGAAATTTGCCTTTAGCCAGCGGGTGGTTAATTGCTGGAACAAACTTCCATCTGTCGTTGTGGAAGTTGATAGGTTGAATAAATCTAAGGAGGAACTGGACAGGCATTTGGAGGGAATGGTGTGATTATTTTTTTTATTTTTATTTTTTGGCTGATGCTGCATAAGCTCTTACATTTGCTTTCTTGCATCACATGCCACTACTACTACTCACTTCCACAGTATAAGTTATTCCAACAACCAATTATGCTCAGGCTGAAAGCAAATTTCCACACACCTATCCTGCAACCCTCTTTTTCCAATTTATGTCCTGTTAGGTGGGTCATCTGAGAAAGAGTAAGGATGCCATCAACATTTAGTTTACTCAACCCATTTAAATAAACACATCATCTGGAATAAACACATCAATCAGGGCTTCTTGCACATTGCCTTCAGTAAATTTTAAGTGTGGTCTCAGTCTAATTTGTAACAGCTCTCAAGTTTCTCTTGACTAGAGTATCCTTTTGTGTTCTATTCTGCCATTTTGCTATTCTCTATATCCATTCCAACAGATCTACATCTTTCCCAAAATGAGCCTTCCAATCACTGACAGAACCACATGAGCTGTCCTGGCAGCCTGTCTGCACTGCTCAGAGATTGTGTAAAACTAAAAGACCTTACCCCTAGATCCTCTTTGCTCTCTAACACTTTGGGTGTGGTACCACCCAATTGGTATGTTAATCTGGAATTACTGCACCCAAATGTATTTCTGTATTTCAGATTTAACATTTATCAGATTTAACATTGATAAATGAGTACCTTCATTTATCAATGTTAAATCTCATCTTTTCAGCCCATCTTCCTAATTTATTCAGATTTTGTTGGAGTAACCTCCCTACCAATCTTTGTACAATCAGCAAAATTAGTAATTGAACTTGATATGCCTTCATCAATATCCTTAATAAATATTGAAAACAGTAAGGTGTTGCTGAGGGATTCCACTCATAATAGTAATCCATGAAGAGCAGTAGCCATTAATAATCACTCTTGTTTCCAGCCAATCAACTGTCCCAACTACTCCCCAATTTCATGCTACTCTAATTTTTATTGAAGTCATTATGTGAAACAATATCAAAAACTTGAATAAAAACTGAAATCTGAATATATACCAAAATTATTTTTGCATCCAGTTCCCTTGTGACTACCTCACAGTAAATCAGGCTGATCAGACAAAGACTCCCCCGCCTTAAAAATCTCTGTTGTGATTTCCATATAGTTGCATTCCTGTGAAGGTGATCTGTACTACTTTAACCACTGAATCTTATTTTCTCTGGACAGAAATACAGAAATCAAACTAATGTATCTGTTACTACTTATTCCACTGTTCAACAACCTGCTGCCCATAGGTGAATTTCATGATAGCTAATGTTCTGTTATTCCCTGATATTTTATTTGTGCTTCCTGGTTCTCATCTCACCTATGAGGGACAATAGACTTTCCTCATAATTTATTCAACCCTTTCAGCTTTATAAAGCTCAGTCAGATCATCCCTCTGATGTCTAGCTGTCAAACTTTGTAACCCACACCTCTGAAGTTGTTCTTCATATGTGCATTGATATGAACTTTTCACTAATCTGGTTATCCTTCTTTGAACCTCTACAGAAGTTTTTTTTTTTTTTTTTTTAGGTGTAGTCTCCAGACCCGAATACAATATTTCAAATGCAGTCTAACCAGCATGTTGAATATAGGCACAACGATATTCTGATCCCTAATAGCAAAGGTCCTATAAATCATTGACAGGACTCAACAGGCCTTCCTAGCCACCTGTTTACATTACATGGAATTTCATATCAATCATAACACTGTATTTTTTGTTTCTTCTTCTCCCTCTAGCTTATACATGATTCTAAGATTTCAGTTCCCCAAATGCATAACTTTACATTTAGAAGCATAAACTTTAGTTGCCAATTTTGAATGATGTATTCAATTTATACAAGTCTTTTTGAAGCATTATGGCCTGGCATGAATTGTTAAACACCTTTTCCACCTTCAAATCATCTGCAAACTTTGACATTGGAAATCTTACCTTTGTGAGTATCATTTATGAAAATTAGAAACAGGAGAATACCTAACACTGATCCATGAGAAACCACACTTGTTACACTGGTCCATCCCGAAGACTGACCATGTAGGACAATCCTCTGTCTTTTTTAGCCAGCCTGCCATCCAGAGTAGGATTTTACTAGTAACTCCATTTTCTTCCAGTTTATATAGCAATCTTCCACAAGGGACAATATCAAAAGCCTTACTCAAGTCTAGATATATTATGTCAAAATTGTTAACTGAATCCAACTATTTAACACCTACATCATAGTAATTTATCAGACTAGTCAAGCATGAACTCCCCTTAATGAATCCATGCTGGGATCTATTCAAGATATCATTCATGTCCTGAATCACATCCTTAACCACAGACTTCATGGTCTTCTCTACCACAGAAGAGAAACTCACTGTCTTATAGTTACCCAACTCCTGTTTAATACCACCTTTGTGGACTGAGAAGACATTAGCACTTCACCATTCCAAGGGGGTATTGGAGTCTAAAGAAGCTCTCATTAATATCTTCATGCAGTTTGATATACTCAAATGTATCCTTTTTAATTATTGCTGAATATATACCAACATCTCCTGTATCCTCACTCTCCTTTAACCTCAATAGCTTTTTTTTTAACAAACACTTACCTGAGATCATTATATCACTTATTTTATAGCATCTGATTCCTTACTATTTCTGAGAGTTTTCAGTTTGCTTTTGATTGCAAATATCAATGAGAAGTAACTGTTCAACTCATCTGCCATTTTTGCTGTGCTTTCCATGGATAGTCCACTGCAACTAGTTAAGGGACCTACTGGATTTACTCTCTTCTTTCTCATATTCATGTATGACAAGAATTCAGTGGCTTTGTTACATATTCTCCTATAATGCTCATACAAATTGGAATCCTGTGATTGCGTAACTGTCCCATGCTTGTTTCTTCTGCTCAGTTAAACTCTTAACTTCTCCTATCATCCATTTTGACATTATGTTTATAGAACTTGACAATTGGTATAAATGTTTGTGGTTGTGAGGATAAATTACTTGAATATTTCCTATAGCATATTTGTATCTGACACCATACAACAGCCTTTCCAGTTAACTGAGCCCAAGAAATCTCACTTAACTTCAAGAGAGGGGAAACATCTCCTCTCTTTAAAATCTAGGATGTTAGAGCTGCCCCTTGTACTTTCTTGGATGTGATAAGTAACAACCAATATGCTTAAAAAAACTGTTACCATATAATGTATTTCTATCTAAGTATCCCAGTCTATAAGAGGCATGTTGAAATCACCCATAATAAGACAATGTTACTTACTAGGGTATTCAATCTGCTTAAAGAGGGAGGAAACTGGTTGAATTTAGTAAAAGAAACAACTTTCACATAAAATAAGCAGCACAAACAGACAGCCTCATAGTATGCCTCTATCAAAAACTTATATTGGCTGAAAGCTATGAGTGAAATAAATTGATAATGGAGGGAACGTTTTTCATTGAGCAGCTGTAAGACTGCAGCAAGTGGTAAAGGAGAGATGGAGAATAACACAAGTGTTGAATCTACAGGAAACATTGTTGGTGCAAACTGCATGGTAGCAGGAACAAACAAAAGGGGAGCAGATGAAAAAGAAGGCAAAATGAATTGCACACTAGCAAGGCTTTTGTGGATTTATTGGATGATTGTTTTCTACAGCAGCATTTTCAGGAGGCAACTAGAGGGAGTAATACTCTTGATCTGATTATCAGTAGTGATTCTACATGCATTAAGAAACTGCAGATAAAGGAACCACTAGGTGGCAGTGATCACAATGTGCTGATACAGGATTTACTCAAAGAAGTAACTACCATCAGGGGTAAAGGGAAGGGTTTTTGTTTTCATAAAGGTGACTACGGTGGTCTGAGACAGTTTTTAAATTCTATACAGTGAGACCAACTGATGATGTTACCAGCGGCAAATTCTAAATGGGAAGCAGTCAAGGAAGTTATTATGGAAGCTATTAGACTTTTCGTACCAATTAAGAAATATTGTTCAAGATTTAGGTCTAAATGGATGTAGATGAACTAATGAGACATGTGGCACAGAAGAAAAATGAATGGGATACATAAAAATTAACAGGTGACAGAAGCCTATGGCAGATATAAGCTGGTCTGTCAAGTCACAAAGGATATTAGGCAGGCAAAGGCAGATTATGAGAAATCTTTGGCAAAGAATGCAAAGAAAAACAGCAAAACGTTCTTTACTTATGTAAACTCTAGAAGGAAGGGGATGAATCAGATTGCTCCACTTGATATCAATGGTTCAACTGTTGATGATCCTACTTAGGTAACTAGCAAACTGAACGAGTCTTTTGCATCTACACAAATGAGGAGTTATTCAGGGAGGGGAATTCCACAGGTGTATTAAACTCTGGCAGTGAGCTAAATGATTTTGTATTAACTAAGAGCAAATGGAGTAGAAACTGTTGAAGATAAACATAAGAAAGGCACCTGGGGAGGACGGGATCTACCAGTTATATTAAAGGAGGCAGCAGGTATCCATGGACTGGAGATATGCAAATGTCACCCCAATTCACAAAGGAGGATCAAAGGGTGACACAAAAAATTACTGACCTGTTAGTTTAACTTGTGTTCTGGGAACATTAATGGAAGCACTGGTCAAAGAAGCACTGCAGGATCATCTTGACAAGACTTCAATTATAGTTCAGACATAGCATGGGTTTGTTAAGGGAAATTCTTGTGTGACCAATTTGATTGGACACGATGATGTGGTTACAAAGGATGCAAAGAATAATTTTAATATCATATACTTGGATCTTAGGAAGGCTTTTGATACTGTTGTACAAATTGGAGCAGTGTAGTATTGGGGGCAAATTGCTGCTAGGGATAAAGGGATGGTTGAGTGGAAGAAGACAGAATGGTAATCAATGGACACTGCTGTTAGTGGACTCATTAGTGGACTTATCAGTGGAGTCCCCCAGGGGTTCAGTGTTGGGTCCATTGTTGTTTTCTGTATTTATTAATGATATTGATGAAGGTATATCAGGATTAATGTCTAAGTTTGCAGACGATGCAAAAGTTGGCAGGGTTGTTAATGACACTAATGACAGTATGCTACTGCAACAGGATCTTGAAAAGTTCAGCAGATGGGCTGAGAGGTAGCAACTGAAGTTGAACATTGAAAAATGTAGTGAAAGTACTGCATATGGGTAGCAGTAACACCTGAGTAATGTATCAACTGTGTGGTACTATACTCAGTGTGGTATAGAACGAAAAGGACTTGGGGGTAATTGTGCAGTCATATATGAAGTTTTCTGAGCAGTGCAGACAGTCTGTAAGAGTAGCTCATGGTGTCTTGTCAATGATATACAGGAATTTTTCTAGCAGGGGTAAGGAGATGATTATCCCCTTGTATAAGGCAATGATCAAGCAACATCTTGAGTACTGCATACAGGTCTGGAGAAAGGATTTAGGAACGATGTAGAGCTGATGGAATGAGTACAGAGGAGGGCAACAAGATTAGTGAATGGAACAAAGTGTTGCCCTTATGAAGAAAGGCTTAAGTTTTACTAATTGCAGTGTCTGGAAACTAGGCACCTGCAAGGTGATCTGATTGAGGTGTATAAGGCCTTGAATGGTTTGAGCAAGCTCAATGCTGATGGGATTCTTCCTCTTGCCCAGATTAATCTCCTGAGGGGACATAATGTTATTTGGTTTTTTTTTTAGGAACATTAGCAACTAAGGCCATATTGCTCTGGGGATATGCGGTGATCATTCCCTGACCTTTCTGCATCCTCTGTATTTGGTGGTCACAGGCTCGAACCCCGGTCTAATCAAGAAGCATGTGCTACGCACTGCTGCTCCTGCCCACCTAGTCGCCAGGGGACATAAATTCAAATTGAAGAAAGATAGTTGCAGAATAGATGTGTGGAAATTTGCCTTTAGTGGGTGGTTTGATTTCTGGAACAAACTTCCATCTGTCGTTGTAGAAGTGGACAGCTTAAATAAATTCAAGACAAACATTTGGAGCGAATGGATGGGTGAAATGGGAAGGTTTTTTTTTTTTTTTTTTGGCTGATGCTATATAAGCTTGTTTTCTTGCATCATATACCTCTTACTAATGCTAAATGGAAGTTGAATTATAAATGTGGGGAGAATTTCAGAAATTCAGATAAGCTTGTGAAAATTTAGGAGCAACAAGAAGATGGTGGAGGGAATGGGATAGGAAATGGGAAGATGTGATTTCTGGGTTGCCCTCTGTCCAGTTATGTTAAGACTCAAAAATCACACTGGAATTTTGATTAGAGACCTGAGAGACAGCAAAAATTTTATTTGGGGGATTTGGACTGTATGAAATAGGTGAGCACATATTGCAATCCAAATTCTGTCAAGGTTGATCTCCAGGTGTAATTAGAAAAAAAGAGACGAACCGTATATGGGCTCTCTTTGTTGGTCAATGACAGGAGAGATGGAATGATAGTACTAACGATCACATTACAAATTTTTTCCACATCTAAATATTAATGGTAAATTTTGGTCCAGATGGTTTAGTCCAAATTTACACACCACTTTCTTGACAGGACATGGATCATTTTTTTTGCAAAGTTACACGAATTAGGTGTGGACTGTTCTGCATGCATCTGTGGAATAGATTAAACTTGGAGACATTATTAGACTGCTACAAGTACTTCAATCTTAGGGAGGAATTAATAGCAGGTCGCTGAATCTACCTGCATTGAATCCTGGATGTGAACAACTTCTGGTAGGAACAGCGGCATATTTTAAATCCTTCCAAGAGTTTGCCATCCAAGTACTTTGAAGATGATCAATCTTGTTACAAATAGAGAAGCAAGAAAATGAATTGTTGCATCGTGTAATGTGGTCTTTTGGTTGACTAGAGAACAGCCAGGTTGGCTGAATTTCAATATTTCAACAGAGTAGGTGCAGGATGTGCAGTAATGTTTTAATTATAGTTGGGAGATTACCCTGTGCAGGCAATAATGTCCAAATTGCTTCAGAGAGACATAAATTTCACTATGTAACGTAAAGAAGAACAACAGGATTATGTGTTGCACTTATTGTTATGCATTTTATTAATCTTCATGAAGAGACAATTGCTCTACTAACCAACATATGGACTAACATATATAGGTAACTAACCTCTGTTAGTCTGAGATAAGGAATGTGTATTGCAGCTCACTGTGCTGCACTGTTCACTTAGCAGCACAATCATGTGTCATTATTAGTGCAGTTTGACTTATGAAATTTTAATGCACTTGCTTGTTCTATGCATTAAAATTTTAGAAAATGCAGTTCTTTGTGCTGCACAATTTCAAGTGGATTATCCATTGTTTATCTCAGAACAAACATTTCAAATGGATAAGTAGTAATGTGCTGTGGCCAACTCAGTTTGTCTCAGGCTATAAGTAGAACAGACAATTTCAGAAAGATGAAGCAGCTCTTTGTACTGCACACAACTTGTATTACGCATTTCTTTTTTGGAGAGTTCTTGTGCAGTTGGACTTTGGACACTGTAACCTATTTTTGAAAGGATGTACCTCATTCTCTATATGATATTATAAATTGTATCTATAATACTGTATGTACGGTAATGTAAAAATATACAGTTGGGTTGTCAGAATTTGACAGGGACTGCCGGATACAATAAATAAATAAATAACCTTCTCTAACAAAAGCCGAAAGAAATAGTAACCTAGTTTTTACTAATAAAGTTTAGTATTTTGTTCAACAAGAAATCACAAATAGTGGTTTTGTCTTTTGCACTTATACTTGCATGTACACCAATTCTACGAGTATAGTAAATAAATTTTATGAATTTGAAGTGCTGGTCAAGATATCAAAGGCATATATTGTTGAGGTATTAGAGAAGTGGTGACACACGGATATAAGCAGTGCAGAATTGGAATTTGGGGAGTACAATCTGTACGGAAAGGACAAGAAGGGAGGAGGAGTTATGCTGTTAGTTAAGAAACACAAAATCAAAGGAAGTGCATCCAGTTGACACTGATGGACAGTACAATGTTAAGTCAATTTGGGGTGACATAAGCACTGCGAAGGCAAAAATGAGTACTAGTGTGTTATATGACTAATACTCTTTATCTGGTTATCAGCAGTGATTATTTGTGCATTAAGAAATAAATGTGCGGATATCATTTTTTAAGGGCACAAAAGGTGATAGAGTTGTACACGTTGGCACTAATGATATTAAGAGTAGGAGACCGGCAGAATTACTTAACAAGTACAGGTCACTGTTGAAAAAAAGCTGCAAATTAGGGTTGAATTTGAAAGTGTCTGCAATTCTGCCCAGACACGATAGAAGGGCCTTGTCGATCAATTCGGCCCTGGAAAGATTGTGCAAGGCTCAAGGGGGAGAATTTTTTTCAGCCTGGTCTGTACTTGTTAACAGGAGAGACTGCTTCTATAGGGATGGGATACACTTAAATAGAAAGGGTGCAAGAATATTTGCTGATGCTATCGAGGCAGTGTTAGGTGGGTTGGAAAACTGCTAGCTTGGGGGGATACAAGGACTAATAGATTAACAGTAGCCATTGGCAGAGATGAAAGTGATTCTTGCACTGCTTCTATTGGAATGAGCAGAAGCCTGGAAAACAAGCTGCAGGATGTTTTAGAGACTGCTGGGAGTCATTGTGGTACAAGTAAACACATGGGTTGTGTTAGGGTAGCTAAGAATAGGAACAGGTGCATGTATACTTGCGTGCACACCAATGCTAGGAGTTTGGTAAATATATTTGATAAATTTGAGGTATTGCTCAAAGCATCAAAGGCGGATATTGTTGGTATATCAGAGACGTGGTGTCACACAGATATAAGGAATGCAGAACTGGAATTTGGGGAGTACAACATCTACAGAAAGGATAGACAGGATAGGAAGGGAGGAGGGGTTGTGCTATTAGTTAAGAAACACATAAAATCCAAGGAAGTGAAGCCAGTCGACATTGCTGGATAGTGCAGTATTGAGTCAATTTGGTGTGACATAAGCACTGGGAGATCAAAATTGAGAGAAGGATTGTGCTATAGGCCTAATGACTCTGATGAGTATAATAAGAAACTGTACAGGGAAATAGAGTGGGCCAGTAAATCAGAGAGTCTTATAATGGGGGACTTTAATTTCCCAGATATTGACTGGAATTTGTGGGTTGGTCACTCGCACACACTAGCAGGGCTTTTGTGGATTTATTGGATGATTGTTTTCTACATCAGCATGTTTGGGAGGCAACTAGAGGGAGCAATATTCTTGATTTGATTATCAGTAGTGATTCTTCATGCATTAAGAATCTGCAGATAAAGGAACCACTAGGTGGCAGTGATCATAGTGTGCTGAAGTGGGATTTACTCAAAAAAGTAACTACCATCAGGGGTAAAGGGAAGGGTTATTGCTTTCGTAAAGGCGACTACGATGGTCTGAAACAGTATTTAAATTCTATAAAGTGGGACCAACTGATGATGTTACCAACAGCAAATTCAAAATGGGAAGCATTCAAAGAACTTATCTTGGAAGATACTAGGCTTTACATACCAACTAAGAAATATTGTTCAAGGTTTAGGCCTAAATGGATGTCAGATGAACTAATGAGACACATGGCAGAGAAGAAAAATGCATGGGATACATATAAATTAACACGTGACACAGAAGCCTATGATAGATATAACTGGTCTGTAACCAAGTCACAAAGGAGGTTAGGCAGACAAAGGCAGATTATGAGAAATATTTGGCAAAGGATGCAAAGAAAAACAGCAAAGAGTTCTTATGTAAACTGTAGAAGGAAGGGGATGAATCAGATTGGTCCACTTGATATCGATGGTTCAACTGTTAATGATCCTGCTCAGGTAGCTAACAAACTAAATGAATATTTTGCATCGACATTCACACATGAGGAGTTATTCAGTGAGGGGAATGCCAGAGGTGTATTCAACTCTGGCAGTAAGCTAGATAATCTTGTAATACTGAGAGTAAAGTGGAGGAGAAATTGTTGAAGAAAAACACAAGATAGGCACCTGGGGTGGATGGGATCTATCCAGTTATATTAAAGGAGGCAGCAAAGGAAGTAAGAAAACCCTTAGCCATAATTATGAGCACTTTCTTGGACTCAGGGGAGGTACCCATAGATTGAGATGTGTAAATGTGACCCCAATTCACAAAGGAGGATCAAAGGCTGATACAAGTAAATATAGACCTGTGAGTTTAACTTCTGTTCCAGGAAAATTAATGGAGGCACTTGTTTAAGGAAGCACTGCAGGATTATCTAGACAAGATTTCAGTTATAGCTTGGACACAGCATGGTTTTGTTAAGGGCAAGTCTTGCCTGACCAATTTGATTGGGTACTATGATGCAGTCACAAAAGCGCTGAATGCAGGGAATAACTTTGATATTATACAAGGTGATTCACTACCAGTGAGACAAACTTGCAGGAGGTGTAGGGGGCACAAAGATGATTAGGAATCACATAGCATTGCAGGGTCCGAAATGCCTTCGTCATGCGGTAGAGGACGTTGAACGGGAGGTCGCATGAACAGCGATCCCGCTGGAAGTCAGCATTTGCGAACCGGTTCCCGAGGCAGTAGGTATGGACGAGTATTCAAACATTGAACTGGCCGACATGCACCTCACGTATGGAGCTGCGGACTGTAACGGGTCCTCTGTAGCCAGGTGGGCAGTGCGTAGCACATGTTTCTTGATTAAACCGGGGTTCGAGCCCGTGTCCACCAAATATGGAGGATTCGGAAAGGTCAGGGAATGACCATCGCATATCCCCAGAGCAATATGGCCTTAGTTGCTAATGCTCCTAAATAACAACAACTGTAATGGGAGTGCCGCTCTATGCTTGTACCAGGAACGTTTCCCGCATAGGCATGCTCCTCATCATACGATTTTCACATGTGTGCACAGTAGGTTACGTGAGACTGGTTGTTTCACGAGAGGTACCATGATTCGAGAGCAAACGACGAGGAAGCCAGACAATGAGGAGAATATCCTACATCTTGCAGAAGGCAATCCGAGTACGAGTACTCGAGCAATAGGCCAACGATTGGGTATTTCCAATCTGTATGGAGGATACTGTCAACAAACCAAATGGGTTCATGCCATCTGGAATGCGTCCAATCATTGGAGCCTGCAGATTATCCACTCCGGAGGACTTTTGCTACTTGGTTTCTTCAACAGAAATGGTTCGCAAATGCTGACTTCCAGCGGGATTGCTGTTCATGAGACCTCCCGTTCAACGTCCTCTACTGCATGACGAAGGCATTTCGGACCCTGCAATGCTATGTGATTCCGATTCGTCTTTGTGCCCCCTACACCTCCTGCAAGTTTGTCGCACTGGTAGTGAATCACCCTGTATACTTGGATCTTAGAAAGGCTTTTGATACTGTTGCACATGGAAGACTGCTGTACAAATTGGAGCAGTGTGGCATTGGAGGCAAATTGCTCCTATGGATAAAGGGGTGGTTGAAGACAGAGAACGGTAATCAATGGACACTGCTCATCGTGGACTAATGTTATTAGTGGAGTCCCTCAGGGTTCAGTGTTGGTCCATATTGTTTTCTGTATTTATAAATAATATTTATGATGGTATATCAAGCTTAATGTCCAAGTCTGCAGATGATACAAAGGTTGGCAGGGTTGTTAAGGACACTACTGACACTATGCTGCTGCAACAGGATTATGTAAAGGTTGAGCAGACGGGCTGAGAGGTGGCAAATGAAGTTTAACATTGACAAATGTAAAGTACTACATATGGGAAACAGCAACCCTAGAGGAATATATCAACTCTGTGGTACTACACTGACTGTGGTAGAGAATGAAAAGGACCTGGGGGTAATTGTGCAGGCAGATATGAAGTTCTCTGAGCAGTGCAGATGGGCTGCAAGAGTACCTCATGGTGTATTGTCAATAATATATAGGAATTTTTCTAGCAGGGATAAGGAGGTGATTATTCCCTTGTATAAGGCAATGGTCAGCCACACCTTGAGTATTGTATACAGGTCTGGAGGCCTCATTTCAAGAAGGATGTAGAGCTGCTGGAACGAGTACAGAGAAGGGCAACAAGATTAGTGAATGGAACAAAGGGGTGCTCTTACGAAGAAAGGCATAAGTTTTGCAAATTACAGTGTCTGGAGACTAGGCACCAGCGAGGTGATCTGATAGAGGTGTATAAAGCCTTGAATGGTTTGAGCATGCTCAATGCTGATGGGACAGACGTCCATCCCTTGTTGTGGAAGTTGATAGCCTAAATAAATTTAAGGCTCAGCTGGACAGGTATTTCGAACAAAAGGAGGGGGTGAAGTGGAAGTTTTTTTATTTTTTTTATTTTTTTTTGGCTGATGCTGCATAAGCTTGCTTTCTGGCATCATATGCCTCTACTAATGCTAATGCTAAGAATTTGCAGATAAAGGAACCACTGGACAGCAGTGATCACAGTGTAATGATGTGGGATTTACATAAAGATATAACTACAATCAGGGGTAAAGGGAAGGGTTTTTGGTTTTGTAAAAGTGACTACAGTAGTTTTTGACAGTTTGTAAATTCTATACAGTGGGACTAACTGATGATGTTACCAACAGCAAATTCTAAATGGGAAGCATTCAAGGAATTAATAGTGGAAGCTTCTAGGCTTTTCATACCGATTAAGAAATACCTATGCCTAAATGGATGTCAGATAACGTAATGAGACTTGTGGCAGAGAAGAAAAATGTATGAGATGCATATAAATTATCAGGGAACACATGCATATGGTAGATATAAGCTAGTCTGTAATCAAGTCATATAGGAAGTTAGGCAAGAGAAGGCAGATTATGAGACATCTTTGGCAAAGGATCCTAAGAAAAACAGCAAGGACTTCTTTACTTATATAAACTCTAGAAGGAAGGGGATGAATCAGATTGGTCCACTTGAAATCGATGGTCCAACTGTTGATGATCCTGCTTAGAAAGCTCAGAAACTGAATGAGTATTTTGCATCTACATTCACACATGAAGGATTCTGTAGGGAAGTGGAGGACAGAAGCTTCTCAAACTCTTAACAGGAGCTTAATGATTTTATAATCACTGAGAGCAAAGTGGAGGAGAAATTGTTGAAGTTAAGCATAAGAAAGGCAACTATCCAGTTATATTAAAGGAGGTGGCAAAAGAAGTAAGCAAACCATTAGCCATAATTATGAAAGCATCCTCCTTAGACTTAGGGGAAGTCTCCACGGACTGAAGATGTGCAAACGTATCCCTAATTTACAAAGAGGAATCAAAGGGTGACAGGCGTATTTACAGTGCTGTTAGTTTAACTTCTGTTTGGGGAAAATAATGGAGTCACTGGTTAAAGAAGCATTGCGGGATCATCCAGACAAGACTGCAGTAATAATTCTGACACAGCATGGGTTTGTTAAGGGAAAGTTTTGTCTGACCAATCTGATTGGATACTATGATGTGGTTACAAAGGAACAGGATGCAAAATGATATGAAAATTATTTGATATCATATACTTGGATTTGAGGAAAGCTTTTGATACGTTGTGCATGGAAGACTATTGTACAAATTGGAGCAGTATGGTATTGAGGGTAAGTTGCTACAATGGATAAAAGGGTGGGTGAGTTGGAGAAGACAGAGTGGTAATCAATGGATGGCTGCTTTTCATGCACTAATGTTATTAGTGGAGTCCCCCAGGTGGTGTTGGACCACTGTTGTTTTGTTTATTTTTCAATGGTATTAATGAATGTATATCAGGCTTAATATCCAAGTTTGCAGATGACAAGTTGGCAAGTTTGTTAATGACAGTAATGGCAATGTGCTACTGCAACGGGATCTAGAAAAGTCAGGCAGATAGGCTGAGAAGTGGCAACTGAAGTTTAACATTGACAAATGCAAAGTACTGCATATGGGTAGAAATAACCCCAGAGAAATGTACCAACTCTGTGATACTTCACTTAGGGTGGTAGAAAATGAAAGACTTGGGAGTAATTGTGCAGTCAGATATGAAGTTTTCTGAGCCATGCAGACAGACTGTCAGAGCAAGTCATGGGGTATTGTCAATGATATACAGGAATTTTGCTAGTAAGGAAAAAGAGGTTATTATACCTTTGTATAAGGCAGTGGTCAGTCCACGCCTGGGGTTACAGGTTTAGAGCCCTCATTTCAGGAAGGTTGTAGAGTTGCTTGAGTGAGTACAGAGAAGGATAACAAGATTGGTAAAGCGAACATAAGGGTAACAAGATTGGTAAGGCTTAAATTCTGCAAATTGTAGCATCTGGAAACTAGGCACCTGTGAGGTGATCTGATTGAGGTGTATAAGGCCTTGAGCAGGCCCAATTCCAATAGGATTCTTCCTCTAGCTCAGATTGCAAACCTAAGGGAGACATAAATTCAAATTGAGGAAAGACAGTTGTAGAATAGATGTGCAGAAATTTGCCCTTGGCCAGTGGGTAGTTGATTTCTGGAACAAACTTCCATATGTCATTGTGGATGATGTTAATAGCTTAAATAAATTCAAAGAGGAACTGGACAGACTTTTAGAGGGAATGAATATATAAATTTTTTTTTTTGTTTTTTTTGCTGATGCTACATAGGCTTGCTTACTTGCATCACATGCCTCTATTATACTAATACTACTGCTACCTCTGTAAGTGATTCCCACAGTTGTGGTGAGCAGCAAGTGTTGCACATGGAAGACTGCTGCACAAATTGGAGCAGTGTGGCATTGGAGGCAAATTGCTGCTATAGATAAAGGGATGGTTGAAGGGGAGAAGACAGAGAGTGGTAATCAATGGACACTGCTCATCGTGGACTAAGTGGAGTCCCTCAGGATTCAGTGTTGGGTCCATTATTGTTTTCTGTATTTATAAATGATATTGATGATAGTATATCAAGCTTAATGCCCAAGTTTGCAAATGATACAAAGGTTGGCAGGGTTGTTAAGGACACTACTGACGCTATGCTGCTGCAACAGGATCTGGAAAGGTTGAGCAGATGGGCTGAGAGGTGGCAAATGAAGTTTAACATTGACAAATGTAAAGTACTACATATGGGAAACAGCAACCCCCAGAGCAACATATCAACTCTGTGGTACTACACTGACAGTGGTAGAGAATGAAAAGGACCTGGGGGTAATTGTGCAGGCAGATATGAAGTTCTCCAAGCAGTGTAGACGGGCTGCAAGAGTAGCTCATGGTGTCTTGTCAATGATATACAGGAATTTGTCTAGCAGGGATAAGGAGGTGATTATTCTCTTGTATAAGGCAATGGTCAGGCCACACCCTGAGTACTGTATACAGGTCTGGAGGCCTGATTTCAAGAAGGATGTAGAGCTGCTGGAACGAGTACAGAGAAGGGAACAGGATTAGTGAATTGAGCAAAGGGTTGCTCTTACAAAGGAAGCCTTAAGTTTTGCAAATTACAGTGTCTGCAGACTATGCACCGGCGAGGTGATCTGATAGAGGTGTATAAAGCCTTGAATGGTTTGAGCATGCTCAATGCCGATGGGATTCTTCCTCTTGCTCAGAATAATTGCCTGAGAGGGAATAAATTCAAATTGAGGTAAGACAGATGTAGGATAGATGTGCAGAAATTTGCCTTTAGCCAGCGGGTAGTTGGTTGGTGGAACAGACTTCCATCCATTGCTGTGGAAGTTGATAGCCTAAATAAATTTAAGGCTCAGATGGACAGGTATTTCAAATGAACGGAGGGATGAAATGGAAGTTTTTTTTTATGGCTGATGCTGCATAAGCTTGTTTTCTTGCATCATATGCCTTTACTAATGCTAAAGTGTCACATCTTCAGTCTGCTTTCCACAGATGTGGAAAGCAGAAAGCTTATTTATGATATCTTCTAAGAGTAAAGGCATTGTGGTGGTATAGATCTACCCAGAGGACATTTTGACCATAGTGCGATCAACAACTACCAAGATTAAATCCAGTTTGTTATTACTAATAAACTGAGTCTTTGAAATACTGAGTTTTTCAAAGATATTCCGTCCTTTGGAATATCTTTGAAAATTACTGGAAACTGCAGTAGAATCAGGAATTGTTTTTAATGTGAAAAAAACAAATAAAAATTATTTTTGCCGCCATAGCAACACTGGAAAGGTTAATGAATGTTTTTACTTAAAGCTAAATATTTTACAACTAAAAAACATGACTTACTTACAGATATATATAAAAAAACCAACTAAACATATATTTCTCAATATAGGATTGACAGGAAAATTAAAAATGAAAGTTATTCCTCTCTGTGCTGTTTTTACACTATGATGAAACTTTTCCTTTCCTCCATTCAGTTGATGAAAAGAATAACCCAATGAAAGTAATCTTAATAGCATAAAAGGAAGAGTAAAAATCTCTCACTATTATTTAGTTATGCTAAATCAAAATATAATTTCCAGAAAAATCAAAAATGTCAATAAATCAAACACATCACTAATTAAATTTCATGCCTAATATCCACTTTTCACAGAAATAAAGTTTTTCATATAGTATATTTTATGATGAGGACAATGAAATATATACTTCTATACAGCTATAGAGGAAGCATTATGATCATAAAAACTAATACAGCTTTTTATTATTTTTTTTATCATAACAATTTTGTCAATTTACTAGCTTATAGCTTATACTTTGATCTATCAAAGTTAAGCTGAGTATTGAAAAAAAAATTATTATTACCCAGTTAAAGTGCATTATATAGCCCAAATAGGTAATTATCATCATTCAAAACAAAAATGCTTACATCTGCCTGTAACATGCTGTAGTGCTCTTCCTTTGCACACAGTGACTCTTTCAGCACTGCTATATGTCTCTGGTAGTCTTGGTGTTGCTCTTCTAGTGTTTTCATCTTTGCTCCCATTGCTAGTATTTCTTGGTCTCTTTTATTTAGTTCTATCCTTAGTTCATCTAGCTATTAAGCAAAAAAAAAAAAAAAAAAACTGTTCAGTTTTGACTAGTTGGATTTAAGTAGTTAACATTCTCTCTAAATGATTCCTTGTGACCAGGAACATGTTAAAAATTTTTATATTACTCTATAAATAATTTATATAGTATCATTCTGTATCTTTTTTAGTGGCTTACAGGGGAACAGGCATTCTGTGTGTTATCACACACTCAGTCTAAAACACTGATGGATCCAATATCTTTCTATTTCAGAAGATTTAGGAGAAGTCTGATTGACTTGCCTCCCTAAAATCCACTCGTGCACACCTTCTCAATGGTAAGCCTTGTTACGTCACTTAGGTGGCAACGAACGTGTAGAGTGGTTCTCTGATGCCTTGGTCAGCGTGAAGAGGAAAACACCAAACCCTCCAGCACATGACAGCACAATGAAACAAATGGCCCTCAGTCAGCAGCTTTCACTCCCCCTCTTACGGCAGCAAGAGGATCAGAGTGGAAGCAGAGGGTGCTAAGAATCTCTGGGTACGACCAGGTTGCCATGCACAGAAACTGAACTTGGCCTGTTACAACGTAAGATTGCTCATTGGTGAAGACAGGATATTAGAGCTGGAAAAGGAACCAGAAAATGTGAATTGGAATATCATCTGTTTGGCTGAAACAAGAAGAAATGAATCACTTATAAGTTTATCAAGTGGAAATCTGCTGTACACCAATGGAAACAGTGAAAGGAGTGAAGGGGGAGTTGGCTATCTGGTCCATAAAGTTTTAAAAAACAACATTTTGGAATTCAAAAGTACATCACCAAGGGTCTCAAGACTACTACTCAGGATTTCTAAGAGGTACAAGCTAAAGGTTATAATGATTTATGCACTCACATCAAGCTACGATGATGAAGAGATTGAAGAAATGTACACAGAAATTGAGAATTTTCTAGACGAGCAGAAAACCCACTACACTATATTATGGGGGACTTCAATGCTAAGGTTGGAAAGAGACAAAACAGTGTAGAAAGGGGAACTATAGGAAATTTTGGAATTGGTGAAAGAAATTAAAGAGGTGAAAGACTTGTGGCCACGGTCCCAAAGAATTAAGGAAAACCTTAGTCAGTTATGCAGAGTTAGTAAGGATTTTGAACTAAAGATGAATATGGCTAAAACAAAAGTAATGATGATCAAATATGCGACAGAAAGAGAAAAAATGATTGAAGGAGCAGTAATTGAAAAGGTGGAGTCATATACTTATCTGGGACAAGTCATTGACTGTAATAATGATAAATGGCTAGAAGTCAAGAGAAGAATAAATTTTGGATGGATAGCATTCAGGAAATATAGTCATATACTGAGGAGCAATATCCCAATTTGTCTGAAACGTAAAATAATGAACCAATGTATACTCCCCACCATGACTTATGGAAGTGAAACTTGGGCACTCACCAAAAGAATGGAAGAGAAGCTGAGAATGACACAGCGAAGAATGGAACGAATTATATTGGGAATTGACTGTTAGATAAGAAGAGAAACACATGGATTAGGCAGCAAACTCAAGTAAAGGACATTCTTATCAAAACTAAAGAACTAAAATGGTCTTGGGCAGGACACATAGCTTGAAGACATGATGACAGATGGACTAAGAAAATAACAGAATGGTAAACAAAAGGAGCTAAAAGAAAACCTGGAAGACAATGACCGAGATGGACAGATGAAATTCCTGAGCTTGTGGGTAGTAAATGGATGGCCATTGCACAAAACAGAAGGAACTGGAAAGTTGCTGGAGAGGCCTTCATCCTGCAGTGGATTGAAAATGGCTGATGATGATTCTGTATTTTTTATAATATAATTACGACAGGTTAATGAACTTAGAGTACTCTTGATACCATTGATGGATATAGGGTTGAGAGACCAAAGAGCTTGTTAACATTAATTTAAACCCTTGAAAATCTGTTTTAACGTCTTAATATACATTATCTACCAAAAAAAGTAATTGGACACTTTTTCATAGTTCATTGGACCTTCTGAGATAAATAAGTGACTCAAACCATTACATAAGGAAGGTATATAAGCCATACAAGTTATTTGTTCTCATCATGTCTTGTAGTTGAGCTGACTGTCATTGATGGACAGGGGTGATGGTATCATGATATCACCCCTGTCCATCTTTTGCAATTTCTTTTATAATTTACATATGAATTGGTGTTGCATGAAAGACAAATTATTTTACAGTTTATTATTATTTATTTTTTTTTTTTTGGCTCAATCTTATCAGCTCTCATGTCATCCATTTTGGTATTCTTTTTCTGCCAGACTTCCCCACTGGAATGAATGTACTTGTGGCAAATTTCCCTTATACACTTCCCACAATGAATTCATATCTAGCAACATACAGTTAAATATGCCAGAAATAACCCTAGTTCCCTCTTGAAATTGAAGCCTACACTTTTCCTTTGACCCCAGAAATTCCTTTGGGCACTATCCATTTTATGACGTTATGGTCATTACCCCCAGTATTGGTTCTTGCACTGTCAAATTCTGGATGCAGTTTGAAATCTTTGTGAAAACCAGGTAGAGAATATTAGGGCTCCTTGTACTTCCTTTGCCATCTTGCAAAGGAAACACTCCATTGTGCTGGTTGAAAAATGCTTTATTAAACTGGATTAATAATTTAACATTTAAATTTAATTAAAAAATTTAAACAGAATTTAAAACTATGACATTGGTTAGTGCATTTGCATCATTACTACATACACGAATTTTTTTAGAAAAATTGAAGTTTGTACACTGGCATCGTTGCTGTAACATCTCATATTGTAAAATCCTTCACAATGAGTACCACCACTCAGACAGAACTGTTTTGAAGCTATTTTGGCTTCTCTTCGGTGAGTCGGTAGGTAACCAGAGGTATAAGGGTGCCCAGTGGTGGCACTCAACTGAAAGCACCAGTAGTCTTCTTTTATGGAGAAGACTTCCTTATTTGGAAGTATAAGGAGGATAACTCATGGATTTCACAATATGAAATATTAAAATAGCAATGCCAACGTACAAATTTCGGTATGTCTAAAAATTAACTATGTAGTAATGATGCAAATGCACTGCAAATAGTTTCAGGCATTCTGCCCTAAAATATTATCAGTCTAATAAAAATGATAGTTATTTAGATTTAAACAATTTAAATTTAATTTTAAGTTACATTTAAATGTTAATTGTTTACCCAGTTTAAATAAACCATTTGAAAGTTACCTCCATCTTGTGTTCAACTATGCTTTTTCATTGAACACATTTGATTTCTCTGACAGAGGGGAAAAAATAATCATCCAGACGATTCAAAAAGCTGTTTACACAGTATATTGCCAGTTCAATCTGGAAGAGGAAGGCTGAGGAGAGGTTATACTGTTAGTTAAGATGCACATAAAATTTGAGGCAGTGCATCCAGTTGACATTGGAGGCCAGAGCAATGTTGTGAGAGTGTAGTGTGACAAAAGCACTGGGAAAGCAGAAGTGAAAGTAGGATTTGCATGTTATAGGTATATAGAGCAGGCCAGCCAATTAGAATGTCTTATAATGGGGGATTTTACCCTTCCAGATATTGTCTGGAATGTGTGGGTTGGTCACTCACACAGAACCAAAACTTTTGTGAATTTACTGGATGACTGTTTTTCACACCAGCATGTTAGACAGGCAATGAGACAAAGCAATATTCTTGATCTGAGTATTATAAGTGGCAACTCCTCATGTACAAAGAATCTGCAGTTCAAAGACCCACTAGGTGGTAGTGATCAATGTGTACTCATGTGGGATTTAGATAAAGCATTAGCATTAGTAGAGGCATATGATGCAAGAAAGCAAGCTTATTCAGCATCAGCCAAAAAAAAAAAAAAAAAAAAACACACAACCACTACTCCCATTTCACCCCTCCGTTCGTTCGAAATACCTGTCCAGCTGAGCCTTAAATTTGTTTAAGCTATCAAATTCAACAACAAGTGATGGAAGTCTATTCCACAAACCAACTGCCCGCTGGCTAAAGGCAAATTTCCGCACATATATCCGACATCTGTCCTTCCTCAATTTGAATTTATGCCCTCTCAGGTGATTATTCTGAGCAAGAGGAAGAATCCCATCGGCATTGAGCATGCTCAAGCCATTCAAAGCCTTATACATCTCAATCACATCACCTCGCTGATGCCTAGTCTCCAGACACTGTAATTTGCAAAACTTAAGCCTTTCTTCGTAAGAGCAACCCTTTGTTCCATTCACTAATCTTGTTGCCCTTCTCTGTACTCGTTCCAGCAGCTCTACGTCCTTCTTGAAGTGAGGCCTCCAGACCTGTATACAGTACTCAAGGTGTGGCCTGACCAATGCCTTATACAAGGGAATAATCACATCCCTATCCCTGCTAGAAACATTCCTGTATATCATTGACAAGACACCATGAGCTACTCTTGCAGCTCGTCTGCACTGCTCAGAGAACTTCATATCTGCCTGCACAATTACCACCAGGTCCTTTTCATTCTCTACAACTGTCAGCGTAGTACCACAGAGTTGATATGTTGATCTGGGGTTACGGTTTCCCATATGTAGTACTTTACATTTGTCAATGTTAAACTTCATTTGCCACCTCTCAGCCCATCTGCTCAACCTTTCCAGATCCTGTTGCAGCAGCATAGCATCAGTAGTGTCCTTAACAACCCTGCTAACCTTTGTATCGTCTGCAAACTTGGACATTAAGCTTGATATACCATCATCAATATCATTTATAAATACAGAAAACAACAATGGACCCAACACTGAACCCTGAGGAACTCCACTAATAACATTAGTCCACGTTGAGCAGTGTCCATTGATTACCACTCTCTGTCTTCTGCCACTCAACCATCCCTTTATCCATAGCAGCAATTTGCCTCCAATGCCACACTGCTCCAATTTGTGCAGCAGTCTTCCATGTGCAACAGTATCAAAAGCCTTTCTAAGATCCAAATATATAATATCAAAGTTATTCCCTGCATCCAGTTCTTTTGTGACAACATCATAGTATCCAATCAAATTGGTCAGACAAGACCTGCCCTTAACAAAACCATGCTGTGTCTGAGCTATAACTGAATTCTTGTCCAGATGATCCTGCAGTGCTTCTTTAACCAGTGCCTCCATTAATTTTCCTGGAACCGAAGTTAAACTAACAGGTCTATAATTACTTGTGTCAGCCTTTGATCCTCCTTTGTGAATTGGGGTTACATTTTTTTTTTTACTTTTTGCACATCTCCAGTCTATGGGTACCTCCCCTGAGTCCAAAGAAGCTCTCATAATTATGTTTAGGGGTTTGCTTACTTCCTTTGCTGCCTCCTTTAATATAACTGGATAGATCCCATCCACCCCCGGGTGCCTTTTTTATGTTTATCCTCAACAATTTCTCCTCCACTTTCCTCTCAGTGATTAGAAAATCATCTAGCTCACTGCCAATGTTTACTTCACCTACGACATTCCCCTTCCTGAATAACTCTTCATGTGTGAATGTCGATGCAAAATACTTGTTTAGATTGTTAGCCACCTGAGCAGGATCCTCAACTGTTGAACCATCAACATGCAGTGGACCAATCTGATTCATCCCTTTCCTTCTTGAGTTTAAATAGGTAAAGAACTCTTTTCTGTTTTTCTTTGCATCCTTTGCCAAGGATTTCTCATAATCTGCCTTTGCCTGCCTAATCTCCTTTGTGACTTGGTTACAGACCAACTTATATCTATCATAGGCTTCCATGTCACCCATTAATTTGTATGTATCCCATGCATTTTTCTTCTCTGCCATATATCTCATTAGTTCATCTGACAACCATTTAGGCCTGAACCTTGAACAATATTTCTTGGTTGATATGTAAAGCCTGGTAGCTTCCAAGATTAGTTCCTTGAATGCTTCCCATTTTCAATTTACTGTTGGTAACATCATCAGTTGGTCCCACTGTATAGAATTTAAATACTGTCTCAGACCATCATAGTCGCCTTTATGAAAGCAAAAACCCTTCCCTTTACCTCTGATGGTAGTTACCTCCTTGAGTAAATCCCACTTCAGCACACTGTGATCACTGCCCCCTAGTGGTTCCTTTATCTGCAGATTCTTAATGCAGAAAGAATCACTACTGATAATCAGATCAAGAGTATTACTCCCACTAGTTGCCTCCCAAACATGCTGGTGTAGAAAACAATCATCCAATAAATCCACAAAAGCCTTTCTAGTGTGTGAGTGACCAACCCACAAATTCCAGTCAATATCTGGGAAATTAAAATCCCCCATTATAAGACTCTCTGATTTACTGGCCCATTCTATTTCCCTGTACAGTATCTTATTATGCTCATCAGAGTCATTAGGCCTATAGCACACTCCTACTCTCAATTTTGATTTACCTATGCTTATGTCACACCAAACTGACTCGACACTGCCCTGTCCATCGATGTTGACTGGCTTCGCTTCCTTGGATTTTATGTGTTTTTTAACTAATAGCATAACTAACCCCTCCTCCCTTTCTATCCTCTCTGTAGACGTTGTACTCCCCAAATTCCAGTTCTGCATTCCTTATATCTGTGTGACACCATGTCTCTGATATCCCAACAATATCTGCCTTTGATGTTTTGAGCAATACCTCAAATTCATCAAATTTATTTACTAAACTCCTAGCATTGGTGTACACGCAAGTATACATGCACCTGTTTCTATTCTTAGCTACCCTAACACAACCCATGTGTTTACTTGTACCGCAATGACTTCCAGCAGTCTCTGAAATATCCTGCATCTTGTTTTTCAGGCTTCTGCTCATTCCAATAGAAGCAGTGCAAGAATCTCTTTCACCTCTGCCAGTGGCTACTGTTAATCTATTAGTCTTTGTCTCCCCCCAAGCTAGCAGTTTTCCGACTCACCTAACACTGCCTCGATAGCATCAGCAAATATTCTTGCACCCTTTCTATTTTAAGTGTATCCCATCCCTGTAGAAGCAATCTCTCCTGTTAACAAGTACAGTCCAGGCTGAAAAAAATTCTACCCCTTGAGCCTTGCACAATCTTTCCAGGGCCGAATTGATCGACAAGGCTCTCATCATATACTCCCTCCTATCGTGTCTAAAGATGTAACTACTGTCAAGGGCAAGGGCATTGGGAGGGACTTTTATTTTCATAAAAGTGACTACAATGGTCTAAGACAGTTTTGAAATTCTAGCAGTGGAACCAGCTGGCATTACCAACAGTAAATTCTAAATGGGAAGCTTTCAAGGAAGTAATTGTAGAAGTTACCAGGCTATTCATACCAACTAAGAGACACTGTTCAAACCTAAATGCAAATCAGATGAACTGATGAGACTCGTGGCAGAATTGAAAAATGGATGGGATGCGTAAATTATCATGTGATAAAAAAAGTGCACAGTAGATATAGTCTGAAATCAAGTTATAAAGGAAGTCAGGTAAGCTAGAGCAGATTATGACATGTCTCTAGCAAAGAATGCAAAAGAAAAGCAGCAAAGATTTCTTTATTTATGTGAACACTGGAAGGAACTGGATGAATTACATTGGTCCACTGATATGAATGGTCCTGCAAAGGTTACTCACAAACTGACAGATATTTTGCATCTATATTCACACATGAGAAATTTTTTTTTTTTTAGGGATGGGGATAGCAGAAGTTTATCAAATTCTAGTAGGGAGTTAAATGAGTTTGTGATAACTGAGAGGAAGGTATATTGAATAAACTAAACACAAAAATGGCACCTGGGATGGATAGGATCTATCCAATTATATTAAGGGAGGTAAGAAAACTTTAAACTTTTAGCCATAATAATGAAGGCATCTCTGGATTCAGAAGAGGAGAATTCACACATTCTCCAGTCCCTATGGACTGAATGTGTACAGATGTTCAAATTCACAAAGGCGGGGCTGGCGGAACATGGTAAGCAGGACATAGGAGCATCAATATCTGGGGATGCCGAAATTCAAAATTTTTATTATAATAATATTTAATAAAAGTATCTCAAGGGCATCAAATACATTTCTGCTTAGGGGTGCCAAAAACCCTAGGGCCATGCCTGCACAAAGGGAAACCAAAGGGTGACATGAATAATTGCAGACTCATTAGTTTGACATATGTTCCAGGTAAAATAACAAAGTCACTGGTTAAAGAAGCAATACAAGACCATCTAGACAGGATGCAGTTATACTGTAATCATGGCATGAATTTGTTAACAGGGCAATCTTGTCTGATTAATCTGGTTGGATACTATGATGCAGTAACAAAGGACTGGATGTAAAATAAGTTGACATCATATACTTACATTTCAAAAAAAAAAAAACTTTTGATACAGTTACACATAAAAGACTGCTGTACAAATTGGAGCCATGTGGCATTAAGGGCAAGTTATGCCTATGAATAAGAGATGGTTGAGCAGGAGATGACAGAGTGGTTAATCAACAGGCACTGCTCTTTTTGGACTAATGTTATTAGTAGAGTCACTCAGGGGTCAGTGCTGGGCTTGTTGTTTTCTATATTTATTAATGATATTGATGAAGGCATATCAGGCTTAATGTACAAGTTTGCAGATGGTTAAACAGTAATCAGGGCAATGTGCTACAAGATCTGCAACTGTCTTTAGTCAATTTGAATTTATGTCCCTCAGGCAGTTAATCTGGGCAAGAGGAAAACTCCTATTAGCATTGAGCTTGCTCAAACTATTCAACACCTTATACAGCTCAATCAGATCACCTTCAGAACTACAATTTGCAGAACTTAAGCCCTTCCCTGCAAGAGCAACTCTGTTCTTCACCCACTAACCCTGCTGCCCCTCCCTATACCTGCTTCAGAAGCCCTACATCCCCCCCCTCCAAAAAAAACGAGGCCTCCAGCCCTGCATATAGTACTCAAGGTGCAGTCTGACCACTGCCCCACACAAGGGGACAATCACCTCCCCATCCCTGCCAGAAAAATTCCTGTACATCATTGACAAGACACCATGAGCCACTCCTGCAGACCGTCTGTACTGCTCAGAAAACCCCACATCCGACTGTACAGCCAACCCCAGGTCCTCCCCATTCTCCATAACCCCAAGTGCAGCACCACAGAGTTTATATGCCATTCTGAGATTACCACAACCCATATGCACTACTTTACATTTGTCAATGTCAAACTTCAGTCGCCATCTCTCAGCCCATCTACTCAATTTTTCTAGATCCTATTGCAGTAGCGCACTGTCATTAGTGTCATCAACAACCCTTCCAACCTCCATATTGCCTGCAATCTTGGACACCAAACCCAATATACACTCATTAATATCACCAATAAATACAGAAAAAAAAACAATGGGCCCAACACCGAACCCCTGGGGACTTCACCAACAACACTAGTCCACGAAGAGCAGTGTCCACCAACCACCACACCCTGTCCTCTCCCACCCAACCATCCCTCCATTCACAGCAGCAACCTACCCCCAATGACACATTACTCCAATTTGCACAGCAATCCTCCATGCACCAAAAGCACTCAAAATCCAACCTCAATTGCCGTTTCTTAGCCCAACTGTCTAATTTTTCTAGCTCTTGTTGCAGTAGCATACTGTCATTACTGTTATTAACCATCCTGCCAAACTTCATATCATCTACAAACTTAGACATTAAGCCTTATACCATCATCAGTAAATATAGAAAACAACAATGGGCCTAGCAATGAATACCATGAGGACTCCACTGATAACATTATTCCACAATGAGCAGTGTCCATTAATGACAACTGTCTTCTCCCTCTCTTTATCCATTGCAGTCATCATCATCATCATCATCATCAGCCATTTTCAATCCACTGCAGGATGAAGGCCTCTCCAGCAACTTTCCAGTTCCTTCTGTTTTGAGCACTGGCCATCCATTTACTACCCACAAACTCATGAATTTCATCTATCCATCTCCACCTTTGTCTTCCAGGTTTTCTTTTAGCTCCTCTTGGATACCATTCTGTTATTTTCTTAGTCCATTTGTCATCATGTCTTTGAGCTATGTGTCCTGCCCAAGACCATTTTAGTTCTTTAGTTTTGATAAGAATGTCCTTTACTTGAGTTTGCTGCCTAATCCATGTGTTTCTCTTCATTTCTAACAGTCTGATTCCCAATATGATTCGTTCCATTCTTCGCTGTGTAGTTCTCAGCTTCTCTTCCATTCTTTTGGTGAGTGCCCAAGTTTCACTTCCATAAGTCATGGTGGGGAGTATACATTGGTTCATTATTTTACGTTTCAGACAAACTGGGATATTGCTCTTCAGTATGTGACTATATTTCCTGAATGCTATCCATCCAAAATTTATTCTTCTCTTGACTTCCAGCCATTTATCATTATTACAGCTAATAACTTGTCCCAGATAAGTATATGACTCCACCTTTTCAATTACTGCTCCTTCAATCATTATCTCCCTTTCTGTGGCATACCTATTCATCATTACTTTTGTTTTAGTCATATTCATCTTTAGTCCAAAATCCTTACTAGCTGTGAATAACTGATTAAGATTTTCCTCTAATTCTTTGGGATCGTGGCTTATGAACACAATGCCATCTGCAAATCATAAATGGTTTAGGTACTCTCCGTTCACATTGACTCCTTTCTGCGACCAGTCTAATCTTCTGAGAGCTTCCTCAAGGGCAGCAGTAAACAGCTTCAGAGATATTGTGTCTCCTTGTCGAACTCCTTTCTCAATTTTAAATTTCCTACTGTCTTTGTCTAGTCTAATAAAGGAGGTAGCACTCTCATATATTTTCTTCAAAATCATAATATATGGGGTATCAATGCCTTGTCTTTCCAGTGCCTGAAACATTGCCTTATGCTGTATGCAGTCAAATGCCTTTTCATAATCCACAAATGCCAGGCATAATGGTGTTTTATATTCATTTGCTTTCTCCATTAGCTGTGATATTACGTGAAGGTGATCCATAGTTGAGAATCCTGTCCTAAAGCCAGCTTGCTCTTTCGGTTGATTCTCATCAAGTATTCTTTCTAATCTGTTAGTAATGACCCTTGTGAACAACTTGTAGATGTGGGATAACAAGCTAATTGGTCTATAATTTCCAATTTCTGATTTATCTCCTTTCTTATTCAGCAGAACTATGATTGCATTATTCCACTGCTTAGGCGTCACACCTTTTCTGATGCACTTTGTGAAGAGCCTTGCCAGTTTTTGTGTTATGTCTCTTCCTCTCAATTTTAACAACTCTACAGTAACTTCATCTTCCCCCGGGGTTTTCTGATTCTTCATTTTCTTCAATGCATGTTCTACCTCATCAGGAAGAATATCGGGTATGTCGTATGTGTTGCTACTTTGCAATCCATCTTCCCCACTGCTGGCATCATTCCCCTGCTCCTTGTATAATTCTCTATAGTAGTCTTCTGCTATTTGAATTATGCCTTCTCTGCTGTTTATAAGTACACCATTGCTATTCTTCAGTTTCAGTATCATTTGTCTTTCTGTATTACTGCTCATGGCTGCTGATTTAAATCCTTTGTTTTCCCTTAATGCTTGTTCTACTTTTCTTGTGTTAAATCTTCTTATGTCCTCTCTGAGTCTCTTTCTAATGACTTTGCATAAATCAGTATACTCAATTTTCTCCCTGTCAGTGTTTTTCTTGCTTTTCATTTGTCGTCTTCGGTTCATCATGACAAGTGTTTCTTGACTAATTTTTTCTTCTTTGGATTTCTTTTTCCCTATAGGTTTCTTGGGCTTTATGACTTTCAAAAAGTTGTAATATTCCTCGTCGATATCTTGGTCCTGAGCAGTCTGCAGAAGCTCGAACTTGTTCTTAAGTTTCAGTACATATTGCTTTTTCTCCTCTTCTGTTATCTCAAAGACCTTTGTATTATTTACTCAAGTCAGTTTTTTCCTTTCCTTTCCTACATCTATATCAAGTGTACATCTTACCATTCTGTGATCACTTCCAACATTTACCTTATTCAGGACGGTAACATCATTCACAATATATCTTCTGTTAGTGAGGATGAAGTTGATTTCATTAGTAGTTAATCCATTTGGACTCTTCCATGTCCACTTTCTGTTCACCCTTTTCTTGAAAAAAGTGTTCATTACTGACAGTCCTTGAGATTTTGCAAATTCCACAAGTCTTTCACCTCTTTCACCAATTCCAAAATTTCCTATAGTTCCCCTTTCTGCACTGTTTTGTCTTTTTCCAACCTTAGCATTGAAGTCTCCCATAATAATAGTGTAGTGGGTTTTCTGCTCATCTAGAAGACTCTCAATTTCGGTGTACATTTCTTTAACCTCTTCATCATCATGGCTCAATGTTGGTGCATAAATCATTATAATCTTTAGCTTGTACCTCTTAGAAATCTTGAGTATTAGTCTTGACACCCTTGGTGATGTAGTTTTGAATTCCAAAATGTTGTTTTTAAAATCTTTATGGACCAGAAACCCAACTCAACCTTCACTCCTTTCACTATTTCCATTGGTGTACAGCAGATTTCCACTTGATAAACTTATAAGTGATTCATTTCTTCTTCTTGTTTCAGCCAAACCAATGATATTCCAATTCACATTTTCTAATTCCTTTTCCAGCTCTAATATCCTGTCTTCACCGATGAGTGATCTTACGTTATAACTTGCCCTTAATGCCACACTGCTCTAATTTCTACAGCAGTCTATTATGTGCAACAGTATCAAAAGCTGACATAGCCAAGTGATCAGGAGTGTGAGTGCAGTAGCACATGCTCACTGAGTGGACCGTAGTTCAAACCCGTGATTGCTAAATATGATTAACAATTTGTATTGATTGATTTATTGTAAACTCCACTGACCTGGCGGCCATGCTGAAATCCAAGTATATGGTATCAAAATTATTTTTTGCATCCACTTCCTTTGTTACTGCATCATAGTATCCAATCAAACTGGTCAGACAAGATTGTCCCTTGACAAACCCATGCTGTGACTGAGATATAACTGTACTCCTCGCTAGACTGCCCTGCATTACTTCTTTAACTAGCAGCTCCATTATTTTCATTGGAACAGAAGTTAAGCTAACCGGTCTGTAATTTCTCATGTCACTCTTGATCCCCTTTGTGAATTGAGGATACATTTGCACATCTCATTCAGTACAGCAGTAAAATTCATTGAAATCAAAGGTACACAATTTTTGGTATGTGTTTAAATGAAAATTTTATTTTCATTCAATTGGTTGCTTGCTGATATGCTATGTATTATTCACAGTTTTGAAAAAGCTGTGACAACTGTCCCTCAGTTTTTTTTTTTTTTTTTATGTAATGGCAGAGCCACCTTTTGATGATGCTATCTGTTTAAAAGATATTAACAACATAAGGCAAGTGGAGATAACAATGTCATCTTGATGGCTGACTTTTGGATGCTATCACCAGAAGGATCAAAGTTTACCAAGGTGGAAATTGAATGTTAAGGATGCATATAAGTTTCAAATTGTCTCACTGTATCTTTTAATAACAGACAAATTAACTGAATAATTTACATAAATTACACTTGTCCGCACAGATTTCGATGTTTCAAAATTCATGTTGTTTCTCGGTTTACCTATGGTGCTAATTCTAAAAATCAAAACTATTTTTATCCAACAACACATACAGCTTTATCACAAATAGTAAGAACTGTTTTTTTTTTAGCTATACATTCCATGCATACATAATATGGTACAGACATCATCAAAGAACTTGTTTCCCATTTTTCTAAAGAAAATGGCTCAATAATGTATTGCAACAAAATTCCTACAGTTATGAATTTTTTTTTTCTTTTGGAATTTTCTACAAACCAACACATTGGAGGCTATTTATTGCCAAGTTTCCATTTATTGAAAGAGAACTTGTTTGAAGGAGAAACTCAAAGGAGTTCTTCTTCATAATGAAATCCTGTATGCATCTATTCCTGTAGTGTATTAAGCAAAATTATAAGAAAATTCTGAAAATGTCAAGCTTCCTTTACTAGCATGTGCAGATTTTAAATTTATTGGTCTACTACTCTGCCAACAACTAGGTAACACAAAAATGTCTTGCTTGCTTTCTGTGCAAGTGAGATAGTTTATCAAGAAGTGAATTGGGAATGGTTTAATTTGTTTTGGTCGACTGGTCATCAATCAAATCAAACTACTGTTACCTCCTCTGCATATAAATTTAGGTTTAATTATTATTACTACTTCCTTCATCACCTTTCAATGCCTTCCAATAACCTGCCTAGTTCTTCCTTGAATTTATTCAAACTACTCACTTCCACAACTACAAATGAAAGTGTGTTCCAACAATCAACCACTTGCTGGCTGAAGGCAAACTTCCACACATCTGTCTGGAAACCATCCTTCATCAGTTTGAATTAATGCCCTCTTGTGTGTACTCTGAGTGAGAGGAAGAATGCCATCAGTACTGAACTTGCTTAATCCATTCAAAGCCTTAAACATCTCAATCAGATCACCTCCCAGATGCCCAGTCTCCAGATGCTGCAATTTGCAGAATTAAAGCCTTACTTGGTATGATCACCCTTTTATTCTCTTCACCAATCTCATTGCCTTTCTCCACACCTGTTTCAGCAGTTCTACATCCTTTCAAAAATGAGGCCTCAAGGTCTGTATGCCATACTCAAGACAGCCTAACCACTGACTCGCACAAGAGGATAATCATCTCTTCCATGCAAGCAAAATTTCTGTATATCATTGACAAAACCCCATGAGCTATCTTGGCAGCCTGTCTGCATTGCTCAGAGAACCTCATATATGGTTGCACAATTACCCCCGGATCTTTTTCATTTTCCCTGAGTGCAGTACCACACAGCTGTTACAATGCTCAGTTGCAATGTTAATCTGGGATTACTGCCTACTATTCATATGCTGTACCTTGCAGTTGTCAATGATAAATTTCGACTGCCATTTCTCAGCACATTTGGCTAATTTTTTTTGATCTTATTTCATTAGCTCACTCTAATTACTGTCATTAACCACCCTGCCAACCTTTGTATCATCTTCAAACTTAAATATTAAGCCTGATCTACCTTCATCAATATCATTTATAACTACTAAAAGAGTGGGACCTGCACTGAACCTAAGGAACTCCTCTAATATAAGTCCATGAAGAGCAGTGCCCAGTAATAACCACTATTTCCTACCACCTAAACATTCTCTTTATCAAGAGAAGTAACTTGCTCTTAACATCACACAGCTCTAATCTGTACAGTAGTCTTACATGCAACAGTATCAAAAGCTTCCCTGAAATTCAAGTATATGATATCAAAATTATTTTTTGCATCCAGTTTTTGTTCCTGCATCATAGTATCCAATCAGATTGGTCAGTCAGAGAAGGTCACCACTTAACAAATCATTGTTGTGAATGCAGTATAATTGCATTCTGTCTAGATTGTTCTGCATTACATCTTTAATGATGTAAACGTTGAGCTAATTGGTCTGAATTACTCATGTCATCTTTTGATTCCCTTGTGGATTGGGAGGATGCATTTGTACATCTGCAGTCTATAGAGACCTCATCTGAATCCAAGGATGCTACTATAATTATAGCTAAGGGTTTGCTTATCTCCTTTTCTGCTTCCCTTAATATAACTGGATAGATCCCATCCATCCCAGGTGCCTTTTTTTATGTTCAGCTTCGACAATTTGTCTTTTAGCATTAGCAGAGCCAAATGATGCAAGAAAGCACACTTATATAGCATCAGACAAAAAAAACACCTCTTCCCATTTCACCCATCCATTCACTCCTAAAGTTTGTCTAGTTCAGCCTTGAATTTATTTAAGCTGTCAAATTCCACAATGACAGATGGAAGTTTATTCCAGCAATCAACCATCCACCGGCTAAAGGCAAATTTCCACACATCTATTGTCTTCCCCTATCCTATCAGTTATCACAAAATCATTTAGTTTCCTGTTAGAGTTTGATGAACTTCTACCATTGCCTTCCCTAAAAGAATTACTCATGTGTGAACATAGGTGCAAAATACCTATTCACTTTGTCAGAAACCTCAGCAGGATCATCAAGAGTTAAACCATAGACATGAAGTGGACCAATGTGTCTCAAATGGTTCCTTCTACTGTTAATATAAGTAAAGAAGTCTTTGCTGCTTGTTCTTTGCATTCTTTGTCCCCAGAGACTTCTCATAATCTGACTTAGCAACTTGATTACAAATTATATCTACCACAAGTTTCCTAATCATCTAATAATTTGTATGCATTTTTTCTCTGCCACAAGTCTCATGAGTTCATTTGACATCTATTTAGGTTTTCACCCAGAATGGTATTTCCTATTTCCTACTAAAAGCCTAGTAGCTTCTACGATTATTTCCTTGAATGCTTCCCATTTAGAATTTGCTGTTGGTAATATCATTAGATGGTTCCACTCTATAGAATTTAAGAATTCTGTGAGACCAATGTAGTTACCCTTCAAAAAGCAAAAGCCCATCCCTTTACTCTTGACAGTAATTATATCTTTAAGTAAATTCTACAACAGTATACTGTGCTTAATGCTACCAGAGGGTCTTTTATCTGCAGGTTCTTAATGCAAGAAGTATTGTTGCTGATAATCAGATCAAGAATATTGCTTCTTCCTTTTGCCTCTCTAACATGCTACTATATAAAACAGCCATCCAATAAATCCATAAAAGTCTTGCTAGTGTGTGAGTAACCAACCCACAAGTTCCAATCAATATGTGGAAAGTTAAAATCCCCCATTATAAGACATTCTGAATTACTGGCCCACTATTTCTCTGTATTGTTATTCTTTGTACTCATCATAGTTATTAGGACAATAACACACTCCTACTCTCATTTCTGTTTTCCCCCATGTTTATGTCACACCAAACTTACTTACCATAGCGCAGAGCCAGAACTAGGGTGGGGCGAGCGGGGTTCCAGGACCAGGTGCAGCATTTTAAGGGTGCATCCAACCAGTTATATATTTTAAAATTACTTCATTTTTGATTTAATTACAGTCAGACCTGTGTTTAATGAACTTCTTTAAAGCAAATTTTTTGAATTCCTTTTGGCAATTACATTTAAAAGTTTCTGCAGAATGAAGAAAATTTCCATATAACGACAGATTACGAGAGACTTAACTTTGTATGCTTTGTTTCCACCTCTGGCCTTTAGGCAATTTAAACAATTAGAAAGCGTAAATTAAGGGTTAAAGGGATTACCGTTCCACAATGTAAGTGGAACGCAAGATGTATGCAGTCGCCAATCCCACATACTGAGAAGTCATGCTAGTCAACTGATTTGTATAGCCAGTCAAAAGATTAAGGTATATTTCTGACACGGATAATAGCTTCTGGTCAACTTGTGTTCTTTGTTCAAAACAAAACTTTTATTAAAAGAAATACTGCATTATCTTTGTATGTAATACTTATGATTCTAGAAATTTTTGTGAGAGTGAAAAAAAATTATAGATAATTCGGGATTTATAATCACTTACTTACAGGAAATATATCAGGGAGGAACAGTATTTTACAAATTTCAAAAATAACAGAGAAATCCAATTACAAACTTCTATAAAAGTAAGGTCCATTTTGTGATGCCATACCTCTGAGCTTTTTGTTTGCCCTCCAGTGGTTAGCACTGGAGGACAAACAAACTTTTACAAATATCTGTTGATATTTCAACAGATATTTGAAAAATCAGGATATAAAATCTGTAACCCCTTTGCAACTTCTCCAATTCGTTCCTGAGTATTGTCTAATAGAATCTTATCTAAATATAGAAATAGCATTATGAATTTTTCTTAACTTACCTGTAAAAGTAGCATCTTGTGAAAAGTCCTTCAAAGCGAGAAAAATTCAATTAAAATAATACACCTTCGTTGTATATTTTTAGTTTATGTTATAATTTTAAAAGTACTATATTTCACAATATTTTGTTTCTATTATTTTGTACTAGATATATAAACAAACTATCTGGTTTTCTAATTTCTTTGTAGTTATATGTACTTTCTTTGTAGTTTATATAGAATTAAATTCTCTGTAGATATAAATGAATGTTTATAAACTCTAAGTTTCTTTTTCTTTGATATTTTTGTTTTGTTATATTCATTGTATTGTTTAATATTATTTTATTAATAAATATATGCAAACCATAGACCGTTGCAATAGTAATTTTTATAAATTCATAAAGATTGCAGAGGCATAGCAAGAGGGAGCGGGGGGGGTTACCCTCAGGTGGCAAGCTTTAGGGGCACAAACTGAAGGAATTAGGAATTATCTATCACAATCAGGGGCGCAGGGAAGACGTTGCTCCCGGAAACACATACCCAGATTATAAGATGATTATATTTAATCCATGCCATGCCTGATTATAGATCAGGCATGGCATGTTGGAGTAGTTCAGATAACTATGCATCCATTCCTGTAGTCTATTCAGCATACTTAAAAGAAAACTACAAAAATGTTAATTTGGAAATGTCAATTTGAAAATGTTGAATGGAAAGTGTCCTCTTCAAGCAGTGCTATAACAGCTAATTGACTTCCTTTGTCATCACACTCCAGGTTAGCCTGAACGAAGAGAGCAGCATAATAACTACTAATTTATTTTGATAAAATAATAAAAAAAATTTGGTACACATCGCACGAAGAATATATTAAATACAAGCACTATGTATTAAAGCACTTCTACCTATATAAATATCTGTTTACATAGGAAAAGTGCTTTTATTATCTCTTTATTTTCAGCTGATAATTATATTTGTGGTACATTCCTGCCACGTTTGGAAATTGTGTTGTTGCTACTTCACTATTACAAAGGATACAATGGCCAAAGATTTAACATATATGATCTTTAACATATATATTAAGTATGTTAAATCTTTGGTCATTCTTTCCTTTGTAACAGTGAAGTTACAAAGGAAAGAGTGACCAAGATTTAAAATTAAAGTGAATGTTCCATGAAATGTTCAATTTGCAATTCCATAAAATTACCAATTTTAAATAAACATATATTTAATTCAGCCACAGATAGAAGTGTTTTAATCCTTCTTTTAGTATAATCACATTATCTCTGCACAAAGCTGTTCAAGCAATATCTAAATACAGGTACTTCCTGACTTACAAATATCCATATATAAACAAAGTTCCAGTAATACATTATTACAATACAATATCAAAATAATGTGCATATTTGTAATTTCATTTAGGGTATTCAGTGAATGCATTGTATCAACCTTTCCATGAAAAAAACTGTGTAACTGAAAACTGAGTTACACAATACTAATAATTACAAGTCACTAATCTTGTTCACTAATTGCAAGACAAATCTATTACTTTCTAACAAGCCTCCTCATGCTATAAATTATTTACAATGAAAATTTACCTTAATCTAAAAAACAAAAAGAATGTATTTTAGATTTTTGTGGGTTAGCTGAAAGTGGCTGGAGTGTGATAAGAACTTTTAGATCCTGAGAAGAAATCTCCAACCTGTGCAAAGAGTAAAACAACTAAACATTCCTTTACAATGTTATGATACAGTGAGTTGAAAACATTCTGTTAAGTGTTGAGGGTAAAGTTAAATTGAGAACAGAAAAATGTCTGCTGTTTACCGTGAGGAAACATTTGGGAAAACACAGACAAGGATGAACTCGCCGGGGATGTACAACAAGAGATCATCAATTTCTTAGAAATGCACTTTGAACTTTTTAAAAATTTTAATTATTTTAAATTGTTCGCCTGCTATAGTGCATAAGAGATTTTTTTTTTTTTTGGTATTTCATTGCTCAATCTTTTCATAGCAGTATTTATGGCAGTACTAAGTACTATATATAAATGGGGATATATTGCTGCATCCATTACCTTTTCCATTTTAAGTGGCAAAATAAAACACGATCTCAAGAGATCATAATGGGTATAAAGAGAGAACTGTATACAAGGTGAGTTCTGTGAAACCAGTGACAATATAAATGAATACCAGGCTTATGGTATAATGTGCCAAGTCAATATACTATAAGTAAACAAACTAATATGTTACCTATTTATTAATATAAAAATGATACCTCTTTCAGTTTTTCTAAATCTTTGTCTTTAGCCTCCAGCATATTTTCCAAGTGGCGTGATCGTGATTCTGTATCTATTAACTTTATCTTTAATCTCTCCATTTCTTTCCTCTCTTCTTCAATTAATTTGTTTCCTATCATTTGAAGAGAAATATGAGTATTACATAAAGGAATATCTCAAAATTTTTTAAGAGAAGAAAGAATGATACACATGATGAGTAAAAATATTTTTTACCCCAAGGTATTTTGCATAGAAAGTAATCATATATTGTAGAAATACCACTGAGACATCGAAGATGTAAATTATGAAAAAAAAAAAAAAAGAAAAAAAGTCAGTTACAAAAGTCAATGTCATTACCAAAAGAGTGTGTGATGATTGGATTAGGATAACCATGGACAGAGATAAGTGCATCTGGATTAGTATTAGCATTGGCAAATGATACAAGAAAGCAAGCTTAGACAGTATCAGCAAAAAAATCTCATATTGTCTGTCTATCCCTCTAATAGTTATTATTATTATTAGCCATATGGTGCAAGGAAGCCTAAGGCTTATGCTGCACCAGCCAAAAAAAAAAAATTTTCTGAGTTACCCTGAGTGAGAGAGAGAGAGAGAGAGAGAGAGAAGCAGAAGGAAATCACCAAGGAAGAGAAGAATGATGATATCCAGCTCAGGATCCTGGGTGTGTCAAGGATCCTGACACACCAGATGTGAGCCTCTAGGGTTTGAAGCAGTAGGGAAAAAAAATTTTTAGGAGCATTAGCAACTAAGGCCATATTGCTCCGAGATATGCGGTGGTCATTCCCTGACCTTTCCGCATCCTCCGTATTTGGTGGTGACGGGCTCGAACCCCGGTCTAATCAAGAAGCGTGTGCTATGCACTGCTGCTCCTTCCCAAATGGCTACGGAAGCGCCGAAACGACAAGCATTAGCACATGATTGAAGAAAGCAAGCTTATATAACATCAGCCAAAAAAAAACACACACACACCTCATTTCACTCATCAACTTGCTCCAAATGTTTGTATAGTTCCACCTTGAATCTGCTTAAACTATCAACTTCTACAACGACAAATTGGAAGTTTGTTCCAGCAATCAACCACCCGCTGGCTAAAGGCAAACTTCCATACATCCTACAACTGTCTTTCCTCAATCTGAATTTATTCCCTTTCAGGCAATTATTCTGAGCAAGAGGATGAATCGCATCAGCATTGAGTATGCTCAAACCATTCATGGCTCTATACACCTCAATCAGATCACCTCACAGGTGCCTAGTCTCAAAATCAAAGGATATATTTTTGATAGTCAAAAGAATGACATTAAGTGAGATTTTGTCAATATGGTATATATAGCTTGCTTTCAATTACAAATATGTGTGTGTGCACATGTGCCAATGTTATCAAGGTACACACTGTTCTAACCAACAGCCCAAAGCCAAAAGTCAGAAAAGTTTAAATTAAGCATTCAAAGTGGTAGCCACTCTGCAGGAAGTTGCAACTAATAATCCTCTCACTCATGAAATGTCTGAAACAGTTGCATGAAATGGATTGCAATCAGTGGAAGAATACTGTCTTTCTTAAAAACACAGTCATTTTTATGCAATACAGCATAAAAACATCAAGAAATTCATGCCATTAAAGAGTCAGAATAATCATCATCAGTCATTTTCAATTAATTGCAGGATGAAGGCCTCTCCAGCACCTTTCCAGTTCCTTCTGTTTTGTGCAATGGCCATCCATTTACTACCCATAAACTCTTAAATTTCATCTGTCCATCTCAGCTGTTGTCTTTCAGGTTTTCTTTTAGCTCCTCATTCTGTTATTTTCTTAGTCAGTCAGAATAATGTAGCAAGTTAAAACAAAATAATGGCAATTGGCATTTATAGAACATGCCATGAGGCCAACTGAAAGAATGTTTTCAAAAATAACATACTAATGATGAATTCTGCTGTAAATTCCTATTTCCTTTAAACTTAGGCCCCTCATCATGTCAGATTTAGACATGATGAGGGGCCTAAGTTTAAAGCATGGTAAAAGGTCCCAAAATATCTAATTATACAGTTTTTTGTTTTTGTTTTTTTTATCTTCACAAAAAAGAAACAAAGAGGAGGCCCTCTTAGATAATGAAATCATGGCTCATTTGGCCTATGCTTAATTCTGGGCTGGATATATCAGCATTCTGAATTTGGATTTTGTGTGTGTGTGTGTGTGTGTGTGTGTGTGTGTGTGTGTGTGTGTGTGTGTGTGTGTGTGTGTGTGTGCGCGCCCTATGGGGGGGACATGTAAAGCCCCTTGTTAAAAAAAAAAAGTTTGATAAAATTTAACACTATTTTAATCAGGAATGATCCTGGTTAAAATAGCTGAAATTCTTCTTGAGCAAGTCCCTTGTTAATAAGCTGGCAGAAAATCCCTGGGTTGGGGTTGGGGTAACTGTATGGATGTTGCCCATATTTTACAGTTGTGGATATTAACACACCATTCAAATGGAAATGGCCTTATCTGTCCATAAAATGCTTCATAAACTTCCATTCCATTCATGCAAAAAAAAAAAAAAAAACTGCAGTGCATATACCATTTGAATTTCTAAAACATTAGAATAAAACTATTGAGCACGGCTGAATCATATGGAGATATGAGCCCAGAATTTGTTGCACAACTTAAATGACCAGAAAACTTGTTAATCATTATCTTCATCAATAAAATTTGATATTTATCCAACCAGTAACCAGTCTACAACAATGAACTAAAATTTTAAAAAATAATAAAAATGTATAATTATACAATTAAAAGATAAAAGAAAAGATAAAACAACATAAAATTGACAATAAAAACAAATGTTAAGTTTTCACCATTGCAGAACATTTTCATTCACCTTAAAGTGGAGAGCAATGCCAGAATAAATAGAGGTACCGCTGCAAGATATTCAGTACTGCATACAGGTCTGGAAGTCTCATTTTAGGAAGGATGTGGATCTGTTGGAACAGGCAGAGAGATGAACAATGAGATTAGTGAGGGAAACAAAAGGGTACTCCTACCAAGAAACACTTCAGTTCTGCAAATTGAAGCATCTGAAACTATGCACCTGCAAGGAGCAAAGTCTGATCAAGGTTTTTAAGGCTCTGAATGGATTGAGTAAGCTGAATGTTGATGGAATCCTCACTCCTGCTCAGATAACACACATAAGGAGGCATAAATTTAAATTGAGGAAGGATAGCTGCAGGATAGATGTGTAGAAATTTGGTTTCGCTCAGAGGGAAATTGACTGCTGGAACAAACTTCCATCTAATGTTTGTTGAAGTGGGTAGTTTAAATTAATTTAAGAAGCAATTAGATAAATTACACTGGTTGGCAAAAAAAATTGTTTGCTCTCTGTTAAAATTCAGGGTGATTCTTATATATTTGATATTTCTGAATTCAAATATGGCAACCATATTGCTGTAACACCCACCAATTTTAACCTTGTTCTATTTACAAAAATGTTTATCTGTTAACAAAACACATATTTTGTCATTTTTTATAATTGTCCATTAGTGTCTTACACACGAGATTCCAACAGTAGTGTGCCAACATATTTGGATTCCATTTTTCTGGTATTTGTTTTTTCTATTTGAGAAAAATCTTGGTGAAACCTTTCACCATGTTTATTGGAGACTGCACCCAAGTTTTCAGGAAAAAAGTCTAAATGGGAATGTTGGAAATGAAGCTTTAATATGTTGCATCCCAACATTCGGTATGCTAAAATTAGCTCATCCACAATTTCACTCTAATTTTGTCATTTCTCATTGCCTAAAAAATTCTGGCAGATGTTTTTGAATGCATTCCAGGCCCTTACTTCTGTAGCATTAATTTTTTGGTGAATTCCTCATCTTGGAATAGCAGTTTGATTTGAGGACCCACAAAAATGCCTCTTTTTACCTTGGTCTCACTGATTTGAAAAAAACTTTTGCCTCAAACAAGAAAATCCTTTTCTTTTTTTTGTTCATTGCTTTCACAAATAGTTTTTATTACAACTAGCTTGATGTGCAATGGAATAAACAGATTTTTGACTTAGCCACCAAAGGAGGATGTGCTACATTTTTCTGGCCTGGTGTAGTTTCTAAACAGTCTGGCCATTTTTTTTTTTTTTTTTACCCTGTTGTGGCAATCCTTTGCTCAGCTGTCCCACTCACATAAAACACAGCAGTATTTAGTGTATTCACCTTCCAACCCAGTCAGCAAAGCCATCACTTTTAGTTTTGCACAGGTATTCTATTTGTATTATTGAGAGCATATTTTTTGCAAAAGAACCTGTAGGTTCTCATACATTTGAGAAAATGTATATGAACTTCCTTCATATGAACTGCATGGGCTAATGGTATAGATGGATACTTATTTCCATTATGGAGTAAAACTGCTATAAAACCGACCTTGGATGAATCAATGAAAGCCTCCACTTGTTTGTTTGTTTGGTTTGAATTTTATTGGTGCATTAGCATCTAAGGCTATAATGCGCCAAGGAAAGCCTCCACTGCTCAGGGACATGCTCCAGATGTAACTCTTTCATTAATTCTTGGACATTGTTACAATAAACTAAAGCACCATCCATTTGCTCTACAAGTTTGTCCAGTTCTTCCTTGAATTTATTTAAGCTATCAACTTCCACAATGACAGATGGAAGTTTGTTCCAGCAATCAACTACCTGCTGGCTAAAGGCAAATTTCCAAACATCTATTCTACAACTGTTTTTCCTCAATTTGAACTAATGCCCTTTCAGGTTCGTAATCTGAGCAAGAGGAAGAATCTCATCAGCACTGAGCCTGCTCAAGCCATTCACGGCCTTATACACCTCAATCAGATCACCTTGCAGGTGCCTAGTCTCAAGATGCTGCAATTTGCAGAACTTAAGTCTTTCATGGTAAGAGGACCCCTTCGTTCCCCCACCAATCTTTTTGCCCTTCTCTGTACTCATTCTTGCAACCCTACATCCTTCTTAAAATGAGGCCTCCAGACCTGTACTCAGTACTCAAGGGTGTGGCCTGACCATTGCCTTATACAAAGAGATAATCACCTTTTCCCTACTAGCAAAATTCCTGTATATCATTGGCAATACCCATGACCTGCTCTGGCAGTCTGTCTGCACTAATCAGAAAACTTAATATCTGACTGCACAATTACCTCCAATTCTTTTTCATTCTCTACCACCCTGAGTGTAGTACCACACAGTTGGTACACATCTCTGGGATATTGCTATGCATATGCAGTAGTTTGCATTTGTCAGTGTTAAACTTATTTATCTCCTCTCATCCCATCTGCCCAACTGTTCTAGATTCTGTTGCAGTAGCATAATATCATTATTATCATTAACAGCCCTGCAAACTTGGACATTAAGCCTGATATACCTATGTTAGGCTACCTCTTCCTATAAAAAGACACATTGACACCCTTTTCAAGAAAATTCCATTGTTGACGCCATGATCCTAGTAATTGAGCCTTGGTTTTGGAGAGGTTCAACTCTCTTCAAATGGCTTCCACTGCAATTTTAATACCACTTCTCTGTAAATGTAGTAAAAGCTATCAGGCTTATTTCAGCAAGAACACAACATATTTCATGTATGGTTGAGATATGCACACACAAGAACACAATTAAGAAATTGTACATTTTTTATTTCTAATTTAGACACAGTTCATAATTTACAGTTATGCACACACTTGTTTACAAACACCAATTTAATAAAATACTTGTTCACCACTTGCCCTTTGAAATGCATACACTTTTTGAAATACAAAAATGCTTGCTTGGTGTGGGAACCACTCGTATATATACCAGTAGAAGAGTTTCTAGAAGGCTCACAATATTTCTAGAGAACTCCATTGAAAGTTCTAGAACCTTCTAGAAACATCCTGACCTTTCTCGGCACATAACAATATTCTAGAATATTCACAAATGTTGTTAGAAAGCTCCCAAATGATCTAGAAATCTCCTAAATGTTCTAGAAAAAAAAAAAAAAAAAGAAAAAGATAATTAAACTAGTTCAGCCATTAACCTACAATATTTGAAAACTGAGGGTGATGAGAACTTTTTAAGCACAAATCTGAATTTTTTTTAACACATTTCCTATGAGAATTCATCGAAATTATTTCAGGGAGGAAATTGATGGCAACCAGTGTAATTTGTTCAAAAATGGGATTGATTCTAAGACTTGAGTTAAAGCATGCGGTGGGGAGGGGGGGGTGAAGTGATATACAGTGAGTTTTTATCAATGGTGATGATATGGCTGTGAGGCCCAATCAAATATGTAAACTTCCTTGTGCATACTTGATTGGGTGATCATCTGAACATTTCCTTGTTCTGGCTGTGAAACATTTATTCATGTAATAGCATATTATGAGAAAGTTGAATACACTAAGCAACCTCCATTTGTAAAATCCACTACTTGATATAGGAAAGGCCTGGACAGAATGGAATGAAAGTTTTGGTGTTCTAAGCAGTGATGGAGGATGTTGGGAATGCAATTCAAGCAAGGTGGAAGGATGAAGAGGGGTAATTAATTTCCAGCAAGCTACATTTGCTTAACCCAAATGATCTCTTGTCATTATCTAAATGTACTGCAGTGAAGCAAGGTAACAAGGCATAATCAGTGGAGGCCTCGTGTGCATATGCCCAGGCTGTGATAAAGCATGTGTGAATGTGAATTGGCTTCCATATACTGGGTTTCCTATATGACAAACACAACTAACTAAAATTTCTAAAAAGGAAAGAAGATGATTTGCTATCCTTTTCAGTGTAAAGTGAATGTTGGGGTGAAAGTCACTGAGATATTCCAGTGCCTGGCCATCACAAACATCAATATGGCAGTGCAAAAATGATAGCATTGCATAGAGACAAACTAAAATTCTCTTAAGATTCTGCATTACTAGATCAGCCACTATAGAACTGATAGGCTTTCTTGCAACAGGACCTTTAATTTGGCAAAATTTGTTCACTGAATAATGCAATGGTACTAGTCAGATATCCAGAGTCAAAGGCTTACTCACATATCAATCATGTTTTAATGCAGTAAAATGCAAGGTCGTACACTTGGGGAATAGCAACTGCAAATAAATTACACACTTGGTGGGGTTGAATTAAAAACAGTAGAGTAAGAAAGGGATCTGGGAGTTATAATATGGACAGATAAGGTTTTCTGAGCAGTGCAAACAAGCAGCCAGGAAAACCCATGGTGTTCTATCGATGATTTATTGAACATTATCCTACAGAGATATGGAAGTCATAGTTCCAAGACAATTGTAAGACCACATTTGGCATACTGTGTAGTCTTTCTTTCAGACTTCATCTGAAAGAAAGACTGAGCTTCTTGAAAGGTCCAAAGACAGGCAACTTGTATGGTGATTTCAGAAAATGGGCAACAATATGAGGAAAGACTCCGAATATGTAGGCTACAGAGCTTGGCAACCAGACACCTCAGAGGTGACCCGAGCGAGGTTTATTAGGCTCTGAGTAAAATGAACGAAAGTGAGGTTTATAAGGTTCTTTAGTAAAATGAACGAAAATTCCATCTTTGTTCATTTTAGTAAAGATGGAATTTTCACTGTTAGAGAATTCCAGAACTTGTGGGCATAAATGAAAATTACAGGGGAAGAGGTTTAGACTAGATTGTAGGGAGTTTTCTTTTAGCCAGCAAGTCGCTGATCACTGGAACAGGTTTGCCTTCACAGGTAGTTGAGGCTGATAGATTGAATAAATTCAAAGGTCAATTGGATAGTTACCTATGTGAGGAGAGAAGCAAATAATAAGTATTTTCTTATCTACTCTTCCCCCCCCCCCCCATCCAGTGCAGCAAAAATCTGGACTTTCTTGCACTGTATGGCTATTACTATTATTAAATGAAAATTTAATTCTGCTAACCGAGGAGTAGCATTATATCCCATTACAGGGACAGTGAAAATATTTAAATCCTGGTGGCTCATTGGTTAGGCTTTAGTAGTTGATTCTCTTTGTACCTTCCTAATAGTGTCTCTAGTCTTGTATGTGCTGTTTGTTTTGTTATTTTTTTTTATCTGTTTATATTATTCTTCCCCTTGTAAAAGTTGAGTGGCCCTGAGTGAGTAAACAATATTGTTTATGTTTATTTCTCTCAAAGGAATAAAAGAGAGGGACCCATCAAGCACTCAGCAACCCAGCACAATAATAGACACTACACTCAAGCATCACATGACACAACATCATACATAGCAGAATGTGCTGGTTCCACATGAAGTAGCTATTATCATAAAACCTATTATGAGGGAAAAGGGAAATATAGGTGGAACAGGACTAGGATATGTCTGATAGGGGCAAAAGCTGATGAGACTATAGAGCAGCTATCATCTTATAAAGGCACAAAACGGGAATAGTATTATATATGTTGGTAAGGATACTAATAATAAAAGATCTAAGGACTTCAGATCTCCTCTTAATATCATTTATTAATTGCCAGGGTAAAGATTTCACGCAGTCGTGTCAAAGGTTAAAGATCCCATACCTATGGAAGGTATAAGTGGGCATATATGAAATTAAATGCTCTGATTGTGGGGGGTGTGCTCTGTTAGTGAGACAAAATGCCATTTCAAAGATCGTATGGGGTTATTAACACAATAAAGGCCACAGATCACAGGAAATCTGCTGTGGGTGAACATTTTTGGGAGGAGAACCACCAATTTTCACCTGGCGATGCCGTCATAGTCTGTTTGTTTGTTTGTTATTTGATTTTTAGGAGCATTAGCAACTAAGGCCATATTGCTCCGGGATATGCGGTGGTCATTCCCTGACCTTTCTGCATCCTCCGTATTTGGTGGTGACGGGCTCGAACCCCGGTCTAATCACGAAGCGTGTGCTACGCACTGCTGCTCCTTCCCACCTGGCTACTGAGGCGCCCCGTCATAGTCTATCATTCACATGGATATTGGAACTGCAAATGGCTCAAGAACTTGCGGATTTGCTCTTCTGAGCATAATACCATTAATAGAGACAGGGGAATCCATATTCATTCCCTCTTCGAAACCATAATTCTTGGACAGGATGAACGGTTCTGGCTGGCACACTCCTGAACCATTTCCGGTTTCCGTGCACATGTGGAGGATACTGCCCATGTTCCTACAATAACACTTGCTGCGAGCCGTGATCTTGCAGTTATTTAAGGATGTGCCATAATAAGTTAAATTTTATTGCTGATAAAGGAGGCAGTCGCCTCTGAAAGCTACAGTTGTCTTTATCCTGTATAGTGCAATTGCTATTCTTTATATTTTATTTATTATTTTACTGCTTTTATCATATAATCAGTGTATTTTATTTTATCATTTTATCTGATCCTGTCATATCTTAATATTATTTCTATTTTAATAAAGTCTCAGTTATATGGTTGGTGTATTACATTGCAGTTCTTATGAATTATACAGCATCAGCAAAAAACAAAGCCCTACCCATTTCACCTATCCATCTGCTCTATCAGGTTGTCACGTTCTTCCTTGAATTTATTCAAGCTATCCATTTCCACAACATCAGATGGATGTTTCTTCCAGCAACCAACCATCCTCTGGATAAAGGCAAACTTCCACAAATCAATTCTGCAACCTTCCTTCCTCAATTTGGATTTATGCCCTTTTGTGTGCATAGTCTGAGCAAGAATCCTATCAGCACTGATTTTGCTCAATCCATTCAAAGCCTTAAATACCTCAATCAGATAACTTCACAAGTGTCTAATCAAAAGACAATGCAATTTGCAGAACTGAAGACTTTCTTGGTAAGAGCACCCATCTGTTCCATTTGCCAATCCCATTGCTCTTTTCTATACTTAATCTAGCAGCTCTACATTCTTCCTAAAATGAAACCTCTAGACCTGTGTGCAGTACTCAAGATGTGGCCTGACCATTTCCTTGTACAATGGAATAAATCCTGCTTATCCCTGCAAGCCAAATTCCTGTATATCATTGACAAAACCCCATGTGCTGTCTTGGAAGCCTGTCCTCACTGCTCCGAAAACTTCATATCTGGCTGCACAATTACCCTCAGGGTCTTTTCATTTTCCACTACACTGAGTGTAGTGCCACAGAGTTGGTACATTAATCTGGGATTATTGCTACCCATGTGCAGTACTTTTCATTTGTCAATGTTAAACTTCAATCACCATTTCTCAGCCCAACTGCCTAATTTTTTTAGATCTTTTTGCACTAGCATACTGTCACCAACCACCCTGCCAACCTTCGTATCATCTACAAATATGGAGCTTGATATACCTTCATCAATATCATTAACAAATACAGAAAACAACAATGAACAAATACGGAGGATGCGGAAAGGTCAGGGAATGACCACCGCATATCCCGGAGCAATATGGTCTTAGTTGCTAATGCTCCTAAAAACCAAAAAAAAAAAAAAAACAACAATGAACCCAGCACTAAGTGAACAAAGAGCAGTGTCCATTGATAAAAACTCTGTCTTCTCCCACCAACCATCCATTTATTCACAGCAGTAACTTACCCTTTTTTTTTTTTTTTTTTTTTATGTGAACCCCAAACACGAGAGGTATTAGAACCTATAGTACTTAGTACCGTGCTTGGGTTGGAGGTTGAGAAGACGAAAGAAGATATTTGTTGACATTGGACTTGAACTTCTGTAGATTGTAATTTTCAGGAAATACGTATGAAGGAAGATTGTTCCAGAAAATGGCAGTTGAATGAATAAATGAGGAAGATGAAAAGTTGGTTCTGTGGGTTTGAAGTTGGACAGTAAATGGATGTTGGCTGGTGGAGGCACGTGTTCGGACTGTTTTGAAAGAGAGAGCGGGAATTATAGAAGCCAATTCAGAAGAACAGTGCCCATGGAAGTATCTGTAGAAGAGGCATGCAGCAGAAACAGTACGTCTATGAAAAGCCACACCTTAATGCCACACTTCTCCAATTTTTACAACAGTATCAAAATCTTTCCTGAAATCCAAGTATATGATATCAAAATTAAATTTTTATATTTTTATGAAGATTATTTCATATTTTTATGAAAACCAAATAGTATCCAGTCAAACTCCTCAGAGTAGACTTTATATTCTAGATAAGTCATATAAAGGTGCACCATAGTCTAGCTGGGATTGGATTATGGTTCAGGACAGGTGAAGAAGGAAGTATCGATCAGCTCCCTATGACATGACAGAGAGTACTTTAAGAATATTCATTTTCTTTGGACAAATAGTGCATACATACTGTATGTGTTTTAGGAAGTTTAATTTTTTATCTAATATTAAACCTAGGAATCTGATGTCATTTTGTGTAATATGATTCCCCAAATGCAATTCTTGGTCAGGGTGCATTCTGCACTTCTTGCAGAAGTGTATAGTAAAGGTTTTCTGTGGAGACAATCGGTAGCCATTTTGTAACATCCACAATTGTATGTTATTTATTGATAGGTGGAGTTTCTTTTCAATGGAATATATATTCTGAGAGTGACAGGATATGGTGAAATCATCAGCATAAAGATATGTTTCTGCATAATTTGTGTTAGTAATCATCAGAGTGTGTAATCTAAATGAAAGAGTGTGGTGCTGAGGACTGATCCTGGTACCCCTTCCTCTTGCACAGATATTCTAGAGAATACGCTTTGATAACAGACTTGGAAGATTCAATCATGGAGAAAGCTCTGAATTAGAGGCGATAAAAAGCCATCTCAGTCTTATAGCATGTAAGTCATGACTGTGTCTAGATGCCACATGGTATCAAAGGCTTTCTCTATATCTAGACTCACCATGATCAAATGTTGATTCTTTATGAATGCATTTCACCATTTGCCTCAGCCTCAATCATAAGGTCTAGAGTGGATCTATTTTTATGAAAACCAAACCATCTTTGGTAATAATAGTTTGAGTTTCCAGATACCATGTGTGGCAACTGTGTATCATTTTCTCCAGAGGCTTACCCAAGTGGCTAGTGAGATAGGTCTATAATTATGTGGATCTGATTGGCTTTTTCCTAGCTTTGGAATGGATAGAATTATTGAACGATGCCAGGAGATAGGAAAATAATGTGCAATTAAATCTGGTCAAAAAGTTTTAGGAGGGCTCTCTGATTAAGATGCTTTAACATTAGGTAATATATGCCATCTAGACCAGGTGCACTGTTGGCTGATTTCTTTAAAAATTCTTCTAATTCAGACATTGTACCTGGGTTTGTTATAAGAGAGGGCTGACTTCATTCTCAAATTTATTTTGTATTTTTCAGATACTGCTTTGTATTTTAGGAAAGATGGATCATATGCAAGTGATGCAGAATGGTGAGCAAAAGATTCTGCAAAGATGTTTGCTATATCCTTAGGAAGAGTTATCTCCTGTCCATCAGATGATGATTGGGAGAAGAGGCCGATGGAAACTTTCCAGAAAGGCATCTAATTTTTATCCAGGTTAATCCTATGCCTGTGTATTTGCTGACAGAGAAGACAAACCGAATCCACTATTCTTTCTTAGCTTTCTGCCTGAGATAATGAGCATGTTGCAATTTATGAGATTGGCAGTGGTTGGATTCTTTTGAAACTGATTCCATGCCTTGTTTTTTTTCTCTCTTAGCAGCATTACTTGCAGGAGTCCATCCATAGTTGATGTGCTTGTACATTTTATTTGAGGTTTGCAGTATGGCAGTAGCAGCAGCTACTAGTACCTGTTCCATAATGTGTTTAATGGCATCATCTATAGATTGATGCTGGATGATATGATAATCAAGTGTAATGCTGGATGCATATTTATTCCAGTCTGCTTTAGAGAATTTCTATTTTTCTTGACGGATTAATGTTAATTTTCTCTGTGTGCAGAGCTTACAGATTATAGGGAAATGGTCACTGTTTAATGGATTTAACACAGGCTCTCACACATAAGTGTTAAGCAGTGTTAGGTTATACCTTTCAAGAAAAGATTCTATTATATGTCCCTGGCTGTCTGTTTGTAATGATTCCCATAATTAATGATGTGCATTAAAACCACACAACACACAGAAAGGGGTTGATAGTTGTAGGATAAGATCATCTAGTTCAGTCAGTGAGTATGTCTGACTTGGTGAGATACATGGACAAACAAGTATGAGTTATTCCAAGTGCAAGGCATATTGCAACTACTTCGGAAGAGGTTTGAATGGGAATATGTCTGGAAGGGATTTTAGAGTCAACCAATATAGCTATGCCACCATGTAAACTATGAGCAGTGAGCTTATCATGCCTGTACAGTCTGTAGTTTCCAACTGAAAGAGACACTTGTGGGGGTAAGGGAGTGGGGGGGAGAGGGGGAGAGAGAGAGAGAGAGAGATATATCAAGTTGTAGTTGTCAATATTGCCATGTAGACCTCTACATTTCCACTGAATGAATTGGTCCATTATTTGGCTTTGGAAGAAGAATGTGTTTCTAACTACCTTTTAGATCTGTTTATAGTGTTTCAATTTTGTTTTATCCTTTCTCAGGAATATGGGGGTATCCATGTTTCCTCCTTTGCAAGTATTTCAAAGGCTGTGTTATCAAGGTTGGTAGTGTTATTGATTTCTTGATTTCTGAGTGTGTGGTTAAGCAGTATAGACAAAATTGGTGGTACCATGATTGGGGCATTATTTGCTTAATCTTTAATGTGCTTTTTAAGGGACTGCTGCAAAGTGCAACAGTTGCAAACTTTCCCTTAATGCCATACTGCTCCAATTTGTACAACAGTATCAAAAGCTTTCCTGAAATCCAAGTACAGTCAGTTCTGCTATAATGCAGTACATGTGTTACTAAAAATCTCTGCATTATGGTATTTCGCACATTAAAAACAACAGGACTTATGTAAAAAATAGGGATAGGGGCAGAGCACTTAAAAAAAAAAAAAAATGTTCAGTCTGGTAAGTAAAACACTAAAAAAAGTTAGAAACCCAATAAAATTGCTAACACAGGTTTAAACATCTTAAATTTCTAATAAATAAATATTACAGTAAATATAGCACTTTACCTTGACAAGATATGAAGTTTTCTTGATTGATATTTCTATTCACTAACATTTTCTCTTTTTTGGGATCATAAAATTTAACACAGTAAAAAAGATAGGCAATCAATAATGATGAACATGGGACACACAAATTGCACAAGTGAGACAAGTTTATGAAGTTTAAAAAATAGGAATGAAGAAAAAATTCTGAAAATTTATTTATGTTTTTATTATGATTGAAGATTTCATGAAAGGGGACACACACATTTCACCATAATGTAAAAACCCACAGAATTCCACAGAATATTTCAAATGGAATAATATAGAGTTTACTACCCATTTATAATTAGACTGCACTAACAGAAAAGCCCAATAAACTGGGAATTGCAAATTGTTTTTGTTTTACGGTAGTGACATCCAGAAATGTGCTCCTCTGCTCCTGCTATCACACCTCACAAAATTTCTGTTCGAATAGAAAAATGTGAGCTCCTGTAAAACATGAGTCAACCTATAATATCACATGTTATCTTGTGAATACAGCAAATGACAACATTGTCTCCGACCAATACAATTACAATAAATGGGAAATATAGCTCTCATGCATTTGATATTTGATATTTTTAAGCTCCGTAAACTTGTATGTAGTGCTGTGCAGGTCGCTACATTCAGCTTGGTGCCAACTTTTGCATTCACCTGGTGTTACTTGCAGACAAAATTGCGCATGAGCCAATGAGAAAATTGCATTATACTTGCATTGTTCCCTAATATATCAGTTGCATTGGGGAAAATTCACATTGCAAAAATGTGCATTATAGCAGAACTGACTGTATATGATATCAAAATAATTTTTTGCATCCAGTTCCTTTGTAACTGCATCATAGTAGCGAATCAAATTTGTCAGACAAGACTTTCCCTTAACAAACCCATGCTGTATCTGAATTATTACTGCAATCTTGTCTAGATGATCCTGCAATGCTGCTTCTTTAACCAGTGACTCCATTATTTTCCCCTGAAACAGAAGTTAAACTAACAGGTCTGTAATTATTTGTGTCACCATTAGATCCTCCTTTTTGAATTGGGGATGCATTTGTACATCTTTAGGCCTAAATGGTTGTCAGATGAACTAATGAGACATGTGGCAGAGAAGAAAAATGCATGGGATACATACAAATTAATGGGTGACATGGAAGCCTATGATAGATATAAGTTGGTCTGTAACCAAGTCACAAAGGAGATTAGGCAGGCAAAGGCAGATTATGAGAAATCCTTGGCAAAGGATGCAAAGAAAAACAGAAAAGAGTTCTTTACCTATTTAAACTCAAGAAGGAAAGGGATGAATCAGATTGGTCCACTGGATATTGATGGTTCAACAGTTGAGGATCCTGCTCAGGTGGCTAACAATCTAAACGAGTATTTTGCATCTGCATTCACGCATGAGGAGTTAATCAGGAAGCAGAATGATGTAGGTAAAGTAAACATTGGCAGTGAGCTGGATGATTTTGTAATAACTGAGAGGAAAGTGGAGGAGAGATTGTTGAGGATAAACATAAAAAAGGCACCTGGGGTGGATGGGATCTATCCAGTTATATTAAAGGAGGCAGCAAAGGAAGTAAGCAAACCCCTAGCCATAATTATGAGAGCTTCTTTGGACTCAGGGGAGGCACCCATAGACTGGTGATGTGCAAATGTAAACCCAATTCACAAAGGAGGATCAAAGGCTGACACAAGTAATTATAGACCTGTTAGTTTAACTTCTGTTCCAGGTAAATTAATGGAGGCACTGGTTAAAGAAGCACTGCAGGATCATCTAGACAAGAATTCAATTATAGCTCAGACGCAGCATGGTTTTGTTAAGGGCAGGTCTTGCCTGACCAATTTGATTGGATACTATGATGTAGTCACAAAAGAACTGGATGCAGGGAATAACTTTGATATTATATATTTGGATCTTAGAAAGGCTTTTGATACTGTTGCACATGGAAGACTGCTGCACAAATTGGAGCAGTGTGGCATTGGAGGCAAATTGCTGCTATGGATAAGGGGATGGTTGAGTGGCAGAAGACAGAGTGGTAATCAATGGACACTGCTCAACGTGGACTAATGTTATTAGTGGAGTTCCTCAGGGTTCAGTGTTGGGTCCGTTGTTGTTTTCGGTGTTTATGAATGATATTGATGATGGGATATCAAGTTTAATGTCCAAGTTTGTAGATGATACAAAGGTTGGCAGGGTTGTTAAGGACACCACTAACGCTATGCTGCTGCAACAGGATTTGGAAAGGTTGAACAGATGGGCTGAGAGGTGGCAAATGAAGTTTAACATTGACAAATGTAAAGTACTACATATGGGAAACATTAACCCCAGAGCAACGTATCAACTCTGCGGTACTACACTGACAGTGGTGGAGAATGAAAAGGACCTGGGGGTAATTGTGCAGGCAGATATGAAGTTCTCTGAGCAGTGCAGATGAGCTGCAAGAGTAGCTCATGGTGTCTTGTCAATGATATACAGGAATTTTTCTAGCAGGGATAAGGAGGTGATTATTCCCTTGTATAAGGCAATGGTTAGGCCACATCTTGAGTACTGTATACAGGTCTGGAGGCCTCATTTCAAGAAGGATGTAGAGCTGCTGGAACGGGTACAGAGAAGGGCAACAAGATTAGTGAATGGAAAAAAGGGTTGCTCTTACGAAGAAAGGCTTAAGTTTTGCAAATTACAGTGTCTGGAGACTAGGCACCGGTGAGGTGATCTGATAGAGGTGTATAAGGCTTTGAATGGTTTGAGCATGCTCAATGCCAATGGGATTCTTCATCTTGCTCAGAATAATCAGCTCAGAGGGCATAAATTCACATTGAGGAAGGACGGATGTCGGATAGATGTGCGGAAATTTGCCTTTGGCCACCGGGTGGTTGGTTGGTGGAACCGACTTCCATCACTTGTTGTTGAAGTTGATAGCCTAAACAAATTTAAGGCTCAACTGGATAGGTATTTCGAGCGAACGGAGAGGTGAAATGGGGTGGTGTGTTTGTTTTTTTTTTGGCTGATGCTGAATAAGCTTGCTTTCTTGCATCATATGCCTCTACTAATGCTAATGCTAATGCTAATCTCCAGTCCAATCCTCCAGTCCAGGCACCTGAATCCAAGAATGCTCTCATAATTATGGCTAAGGGTTTGCTTACTTCATTTACTGGCTCCTTTAATATAACTGGATAGATCCCATCCATTACAGGTGCCTTTGTTATGTTTAACTTCAACAATTTCTCCTCCACTTTACTCTCAGTTATTACAAAATCATTTAGCTTCCTATTTGAGTTTGATAAACTTCTGGCCTCTATTTCCCCACAGAATTCCTCAAGTGTGAATGTAAATGCAAAATACTCATTTAGTTTGTCCGCTACCTGAGCAGGATCATCAATCGTTGAACCAATGATATCAAGTGGACCAATCTGATTCATCCCCTTCCTTCTAGACTTTACATAAGTAAAGAAGCCTTTGCTGTATTTCTTTGCATGCTTGTCCAAGGATTCCTCATAATCTGTCTTCGCTTGCCTAATCTCCTTTGTGACTTGATTACAGACTAGTTTATATCTACCATAGACTTCTGTGTTGCCTGACAATTTATATGCATCCCATACATTTTTCTTCTCTACCACGAGTCTCATTAGTTCATTTGACATCCATTTAGGTATAAATCTTGAAGAGTATTTCTTAGTTGGTATGAAGAACCTAGTAGATTCCAACATTAATTCCTTGAATTCCATTTAGAATTTGCTGTTGGTAACAAAAACCCTTCCCTTTATCCCTGATGGTAATTACATCTTTAAGTAAATCCTACATCAGTACACTGTGATCACTGCATGAGGTTTCAATGCCATGAAGTTAAAAATCATTACTGACTGGAGGAAAGCACATAGCAGTAAAGCCAGCTTGCTATCAATAATTGTGGCAAATGCCAATCAACATGTGCATGTAATTAGGTTTAACTTAATTCATGAAATTTTTTCCTAATTGTGCAATAATTAAGATAGAGATTTCCAGAATCTACAGTGGAGAAATCATTTTAAAAAAGAACTATTAGGAGTTTCAGCTGTGTGAATAGAACAGATAAAGAGCACGAATTGCTGAAATATTGTTCGAGGTCTCATTGATCCTGCATGCCTGACTCAAAGCTAAAATAACATTTCTGTTTATACTGCAGAATGGCCACATAGGGTAACAAGAATTTACAGAGCAGAATATGTCACCATATTTTGTGATGTCATGGATTTTAATATGTAGCATATGTAACTCTGCACTTTTAATTAGACCACTCAGCTATGGTAATATACTGTTTCATAATAAAGAAGTTTCTGATATAAACAGCAGATTGTGGGAGGATGAAATCTGTATAAGTGCATAAAAGAATTTTAACTAAAATTTTCTCAATTATAAAATATGCACAATAAGCTACTCTTACTCATCTAATATAAGGGAAATAAAGAAATAAGACACCACACAGATGTATTTGCAGTGTACACTAGATCTCTTCAAAAATTTATTGAATTTTACATTATTTCCTAAATTTTGTGTATGGTTGTGTGTGCATGTACACTCATGCATATATGCACATGTAGAATAAATAACTTACCAACACCTTTGTTCTGTAGCATTTCCATCAGCTTTTTAATACTTTCTTCTCTTGCAGCAAGAGTTTGCTTTTGAGTTTCTATCCTCATTTCTAGTTCCTACAGGATGAAAACCTGTCAATATATGCCATATATTGAATAATTGAAAAACATCATTTATCCATTTATCAAAGGGTGGATTACTACAATTATAGAAAAGTTAAGTTTTTTTTTACATCATTTAATTTTATTTCTTATGTAGAAATATAAGAAGCCAAAACATTAAACTGGACAAGGAGAATAACTAAAATAAACAAATAAAGAAATTAATCTTAAATAATAATGTGTTTATATATTTATTTTGTAACAAATTTTAAACTAAACAAAACACACTCCTTATGATAAGAGAGTATCTGTTAAGTAGATTTATCATAAGAAAAAAAATAATTTTTACTATAAAATATATAATAATTTATTTTAGAATTTCACAACTTTTAGCATTAGCATTAGCATTTAGCATTAGTAGAGGCATTTGATGCAAGAAAGCAAGCTTATGCAGCATCAGCCAAAAAAAAAAAAACCCACTTCCACTTCACCCCTCTGTTCGTTCAAAATACCTGTCCAGCTGAGCCTTAAACTTATTTAGGCTATCAACCTCCACCACAAGGGATGGCAGTCTGTTCCACCAACCAACCACCCGCTGGCTAAAGGCAAATTTCCGCACGTCTATCCTACATCTGTCTTTCCTCAATTTGAATTTATGCCCTCTCAGGTGATTTTTCTGAGCTAGAGGAAGAATCCCATCAGCATTGAGCATGCTTAAACCATTCAAGGCTTTATACACCTCTATCAGATCACCTCGCTGGTGCCTAGTCTCCAGACACTGTAATTTGCAAAACTTAAGCCTTTCTTCGTAAGAGCACCCCTTTGTTCCAGTCACTAATCTTGTTGCCCTTCTCTGTACTCGTTCCAGCAGCTCTACATCCTTCTTGAAATGAGGCCTCCAGACCTGTATACAGTACTCTAGGTGTGGCCTGACCATTGCCTTATACAATGGAATAATCACCTCCTTATCCCTGCTGGAAAAATTCCTGTATATCATTGACAATACTCCATGAGCTACTCTTGCAGCCCGTCTGCACTGCTCAGAGAACTTCATATCTGCCTGCACAATCACCCCCAAGTCCCTTTCATTCTCTACCACTGTCAGTGTAGTACCACAGAGTTGATACGTTGCTCTGGGGTTGCTTTTTCCCATGTGTAGTACTTTACATTTGTCAATGTTAAACTTCATTTGCCACCTCTCAGCCCATCTGCTCAACCTTTCCAGATCCTGTTGCAGCAGCATAGTGTCAGTAGTGTCCTTGACAACCCTGCCAACCTTTGTATCATCTGCAAACTTGGACATTAAGCTTGATATACCATCATCAATATCATTTATAAATACAGAAAACAATAATGGACCCAACACTGAGCCCTGAGGGACTCCACTAATAACATTAGTCCACGATGAGCAGTGTCCATTGATTACCACTCTCTGTCTTCTCCCCCTCAACCACCCCTTTATCCATAGCAGCAATTTGCCTCCAATGTCACACTCCTCCAATTTTATATTAGAAAATGTGGGAATAACAGTTGGCTCCATCTGAAAATAAATTTTTTCAGTGTAGGTTATAAAAGAGAACTTGTTATTTCACAAAATTTCCGAATATTAGTATTTAGTATTAGAAACAACAATGCAAAGAGCAAAGCTTACATAGCACCAGCCAAAAAAAAAAAAAAAAAAAAAAAAACACCACTTAGTTTGTCCATTGTTGTTCCCACTAATAATTTGTCCAAACCTTCTTTCAATTTATTTAAACTACCCATTTCCATAACTCCAGGAGTAAGTTTATTCCAACTATCAATTACTCTTTGGTTGAATGCAAATTTATATACATCCATTCTGCAACCATGTATTTTATTAAAATTTATGTTCCCGTGTGTGTGTGTGTGTGTGTGTGTGTGTGTGTGTGTGTGTGTGTGTGTGTGTGTGTGTGTGTGTGTGTGTGTGTGTGTGTGTGTGTGTGATATCTGCGAAAGGTGCATCGGCATTTCATTTAATTAAACCTTTTAACCTGATATGCTTCAATTACTTCACCATATAGATGCTTAGTTTCCAGCAATTGAAATTTCCAAAACCACAATCATTCTTGGTAAGAATATCCATTTGCCCCAACTAATTTCATTGTCCTTCACTTCATCCCTTCTAATAAATCCTTCCTAAAAGAAGGATTCCATTCCTGTATGCAGTATTCCATATGCAGCATAACCACACTGAAGAACCCCCCCCCCATGGGCTGTTCTAGCACACTGACGTATACATTGTAGAGCAGATTATCTTTTTTAAGGGCACAAAATGTTATGTACACAGTGGCACTAATAATATTAAAAGTGGGAGATCTGAGACCAACTTAATTGGATACTATGATGTGGTCACAAAGGAACTGAATGCCAAAAATAATTTTGATATCATATACTTGAATTTCAGGAAAGCTTTTGATTTTTTTTTTTTTTTTTTTTTTTTTTATCGTATGATGCGAGCAATATACGAAGGAACCAGTTTTTTCCTGCTTCTTTTGTGTATCGTGGCCGGGAGATCCAACCAGATAGTGCAGCACCATCGTGATATCCAAGCCCTAGGCAGGATTCAAACCCACGACCTTTGGGTTGCCAGGCAGGCACTTTACCCACCTGGCTAGCCCAATCGGCAAAGCTTTTGGCATTGTTGCACATGAAAGACTGCTGTACAAATTGGAGAAGTACGGCATTAAGGGTAAGTTGCTACAATGGATAAAGGGATGGTTGAGTGGGAGACGACAGAGAGTGGTAATCAATGGACACTGCTCTTTGTGGACAAATGTTATTAGTGGAGTTCTAAGGAACCAGTATACTTCGTATACTGGTTCCTTAGAACTCCAGGGTTCGGTATTGGGCATTGTTGTTTTGTATATTTATTAATGATATTGATGAAGGTATATCGGGTTTAAGATTGCAGATGATACAAAGGTTGGCATGGTTGTCAATGGCAGTAAAGACAGTACACTACTCCAACTGACTTCAGTTATAGCTCGGACGGAGCATGGGTTTGTTAAGGGAAAGTTTTGTCTGACCAATTTGATTGGATACTATGATGTAGTCAAAAAGAAACTGGATGCAAAGAATAACTTTGATATCATATATTCGGATCTTAGAAAGGCCTTTAATACTGTTGCACATGGCAGACTGCTGCACAAATTGGAGCAGTGTGGCATTGGAGGCAAATTGCTGCTATGGATAAAGGGATGGTTGAGGGGGAGAAGACAGAGTGGTGACACTACTCATCGTGGACTAATATTATTAGTAGAGTCCCTCAGGGTTCAGTGTTGGATCCTTTGTTTTCTGTATTTATAAATGATATTGATGATGGTATATCAAGCTTAACTTCCAAGTTTCCAGACAATACAAAGGTTAGCAGGGTTGTTAAGGACACTATTAATGCTATGCTGCTGCAACAGGATCTGGAAAGGTTGAGCAGATGGGCTGAGAGGTGGCAAATGAAGTTTAACATTGACAAATGTAAAGTACTACGTATAGGAAGCAGTAATCCCAGAGTAACGTATCAACTTTGTGGTACCACACTGACAGTGGTAGAGAATGAAAAGGACCTGGAGGTAATTGTGCAGGCAGATATGAAGTTCTCCAAGCAGTGCAGACGGGCTGCAAGAGTAGCTCATGGTGTCTTGTCAATGATATACAGGAATTTTTCTAGCAGGGATAAGGAAGTGATTATTACCTTGTATACGGCAATGGTGAGGTCAGGCCACACCTTGAGTACTGTATACAGGTCTGGAGGCCTAATTTTAAGAAGGATGTAGAGTTGTTGGAACGAGTACAGAGAAGGGCAACAAGATTAGTGAACAGGTCTGGAGGCCTAATTTTAAGAAGGATGTAGAGCTGTTGGAATGAGTACAGAGAAGGGCAACAAGATTAGTGAACAGAACAAAGAGTTGGTCTTACGAAGAAAAGCTTAAGTTTTGCAAATTACAGTGTCTGGAGACTAGTCACCTGCGAGGCGATCTGATTGAGGTGTATAAAGCTTTGAATGGTTTGATCATGCTCAATGCTGATAGGATTCTTCCTCTTGCTCAGAATAATAACCTGAGAGGGCATAAATTCAAACTGAGGAAAGACTGTTGTGGGATAGATGTTTGCCTTTAGCCATCAGGTGGTTGATTGCTGGAACAAACTTCCATCTGTTGTTGTAAAAGTTGATAGCTTAAAATAGATTCAAGGCAAAACTTGACAAACATTTGGAGCGAGGGGATGGGTGAAATAAGGGTTTTTTTTTTTTTTTTTGACTGATGCTATATAAGCTTGCTTTCTTGCATCATGTGCACTTGCTCATGCTAATTACAGTTGAGATAATTATCCCATTTTACAAATCGTGGTGAGACCACACCTTGGATATAGTTTGACCATACCATCCACAAGATGCAAATATAGAGAGATTTTTTTACAGAAGTAACTTCAGTTTGTAAGTTGCAGAGTTTGAAAACTAGATATTTTAATGGGGATTTTATTGAGGAGAGATTAAGAATATCGAGGTAAGGCCATATGAGATTGAGTATCTTAAGGTAAGGACTTAAACAGAGTGAGCAAACTTAATGACAGGTGCATATTTTTACCTTTTGTAATGACACAAACAAGAGGATATAGATAGGAAAAGGCATGAAGGAAAGAGAGTTGTAAATCAGATGTAAAAAGTTTGAATTTAGGCAAAGAATAATTAACTATAAAAAGTTACTACCTTGCTTGCTAAAGGCTATGTAGATAGCTTATGTAGATTTTAAAAATGAGATTGAATATATATTTGGAAAAAGTAAATAACATATAAAAACAAAAGAAATATTTTATTTTTATTTATTTGCTTCGATAAGATTTGCTTCCTTTCATTGTTCTGCCATCTTAATACTTAAATAAAAGCTTACATTGAAATTCTTTAATTTATACATTAAGGAACTTTAATGCTATCCAGTTTCTTCTGGCTAAAAGCTAAACTGTTAAAAAATTCTGGATTTTGAGTTCTAAAAATAAGTAGTACTGCAGCATAGGGGCTCAATGAGCTGAATCTAAGATTCCAGAAATTTTTTTATCAGAAATAAATCAAAGAATTTCTCAGCTTTTCAAGAACTTCAATTTTGTTCCATTTCAAACATTCAATAGTTGAATAACATGATTGCTGGAGGAGCCAAGTCATGAATTTTAAGTGCCCAGATGCAAACAAGAAAATGCTGTACCTACTCACTACATTGAAACTGTTCAAGTAATAATGCATTTATTTGTTGTTACATCACTGCATGAAAAGTTCCCATTGATACTGTTTATTTTTCCTTCTTGAGAGCTGGTCTCTGGATGTGGTGGCTTTCATCTTAATACTATCCTATGTGTTGACGATTCATTATTATGGAACCCATAATTACCATTTAGAATTATGTCATGAATACACAAAGTAAAAAAAAAAAAAAAAAAACAGTATCCAGGTGCTACACAACACTAACAGTAAGTCAAAACATGAAATCTGCCTATTTCTGATATAGTGGCATGGCATAACCTCTAAGAATTTCCTAGTTCCAAATATACTTCTCTGATTACATTTGTTTTCAATCCAATATATAGCAAAAAAAAAAATAAATAAATAAAAAATATCTCCAAATAAGAAAGGTGTTCACTATGGGGGGGGGGGGGAGAGCGAGAGAGACATAACATTATTATCATCCTGTATACATATACAACTTAGCTTTCCTATGCAATATTGTGTATTCATTTTCCTAAACAATCCATGGAAAAATATTTACCCAACCACAATGATGTCGTTATGTAAATATTTTTCTGCAATTGATCTTACTGAACCACTGGAAACCCATGCTTTGCAATTGCTTAGTAAAATCAATTTTTTATATACCTAGGAATGTTTTCTTAGCTGCTCATAGTGTTTTAAAAGTGTTTGATTTTTATTTCTTAAGGATAACATTGTACTGGATTATACAGGATTTGCAACTTCTTTTATATAAGCACTTGCCATGACTATAACTGAATAGACAGTCTACAAGTACGCACACCATGTGATATCTCAAGCTATAGTCACACACACACACACACACACACACACACACACACACACACACACACACACACACACACACACACACACACACACACACACACACACACACACACACACACACACTTTGAAGCTGTAAAAGTAACATATCACAAAAAATTGAAATAGATACAGTATTTATAATATGTAGTAGATACTATTTAATACCTACTCTGACTCCCTCATACATTCTGTGTCTCTGTGCATTTGAGTCTTTAGGTTCAAAATCACTGAATAACTAATAAACAGCTCTTTTCCCTCCCCTGATGACATTGAGAAGATAACATGGCAGTCATTGTCCACTATCCTTGACTGGCTAGAGCTTTCATCTTTTGAGTCCAACCTCCCTCCCTCTTCCTCTTTTTCCGAGCATTCCAGCTATGACAAAATAACAGCAGCTGCAATGTTTTTTGCTTGACTGAATACAGCATGCACCTCAAGAACTAGTATTTAAATCAACTGTTTCCAAATAACGCTGTGGAACTGCAGCACCCCCAGCTTTTTAAATCTTAATATACAGTCAATGGAGTTATATGAAATTTTGTGAAGCACAATGCAGCACAATGAATATTTTTATTAACAGATCCCGCATATAGTATGCTCATCCTCTATTTCCAATAATCATTTCAATAATAAACAAATAAAAACACAAGATCATTTTCAACTTTGAAGTTGAACCACAGATGGAGCTGTGTGCTATGCAGTTTCATATTTAGACCCCAGTGGTTGAGTCAATGCTTAGTTGGCAGGTTGCCAATGTGCAATTTTAGAGGTGATAAAATGAGGCAAAGGAACTGCAGAGAGAGAGCAGTGCACCAAACTTGAAAGAAAAAGTTATTAATCTATTTTCAACAAATAAAAACCGAAACATGGATTTTATTTTTAAATAAAATTTCAAGATTACTCAAGTCTGTTAATGGTAAGTGTCCAGTTAATGTTTTATAGTATTTTTAACATGCTCATTATTATTACTATCCGTCTACATGTCTTATAATCAAGGCAATTTAATGTAACTTTAATAAGCAGCACCCCCATACATCAGAGTCACAAGCCGCTACTGCTCCTTAGGTCATATATCCTAAGCATATAAACAGAGAACTTACATTTTCTATTACAACACTGGTATAGTTCAAATGATCAATGGATTTATTTGAGCCTGAAAAGTTTTTTTTTTTTTTTATGAAAACCCCAAACACGAAAGGTATCAAAACCTATAGTACTTAGTACCGTGCATGGGTTGAAGGAGAAGTATGGGGGAACGGGGATGCCGGAAACTTTGCTCTAGAAATTAAACATGGGTTTCACCACTTCAAGCCTCCAATAAGCAAAGTGGTGGTATTTCACCGGTTGATGAAAGTCATCGACCACCTCCAAAGTTACTATATTGGCTGTCTTGATGTAAATAATTAATGATTGATTTTTATAAGTTAAAATTACTTTATCTGTCATATGTATAACCCATCATATTCAGGTTGCAGTTTGTCTTTTTTTTTTTGTACTCTTATTGCTCATCCACAAGAAGAGTAACAATTGAAAAACTGCTTTTCTTTTGAAAGCTTTATAAATCTGTCATTCACAGAACTTAAAATATAACACAGTAAAATAGTGTTGTTCAAGAAAATACATGCATGTATTAGAAGTGACTAGCAATTCTTAAGTTATAAATTTTGAACCTTTTTTTTTTTTTACTTGTAGCACCCTTCCTGATCAACTTGAAATTAATGAAGCTGAAGAAAAGGAGTCACAACTCAAAATGTGATGTGAAAAAATAAACTATAAATTGTAAAAAAAAAAAACCTTCCCTCTACCATCCATTATTAGAGTTTTACTAGTTACACTTTCCTTGAAAAAAATATATGTCCCTTTTGCAATTTTTGCTATACAACTTAAAAAATGAAAATTTCTGAGTCATTTCACTCTTCTTGTGTATGAGCAAAATATGTAATATAAATATAAACAGACTAACAATTTCACAAAAAAGTATCAACTTAAAAATATAGTTATCCAGAAATATAAAGAAAAATGTTAAAGGGGTAAACTTAAGTTTCTACTGAAACACTGAAGAAACAATAAGGATATTTATTTCACCTAAATGCTGTGTTACCTTAATAGTTTCCCTGAGAAGGTAAATTTCTTTGGTCATATGCTCCTTCTCTGTATAAAGAGCTTCTAGGTGTTGCTGAATCTCAGCATCTGGATTTCTCATGTGTGCAAGACGTAGTTCTTCTTCTAGTTGCTGTATTAATACTGCCTGCTTCTGAAGAAAAACGAACAACTTTTAGGGAATATTACTGGTAATATATATTTAAAAAGAAATATATTGCATACATACATACAATGAATAGGACAAACAGCATTAAAAATGGGTGCTACACATAATAACAATATGGTTTATGCTTAATCATTCAGCAGACAGACTTTATAATGAAGTAAATATAGTAAATTGTAAATGCTGCTTGTTTGGGGAAATAAAACATTTCATGAATAGGGTGGTTATGTATGATTATTCCTCTTTAAAAATATATTTTTATGGTCAAAGCTAGTCTAAGCACAATAAAATACACCTTATTCATTCATTACTGTATTACAGTATTAATTTTGAACAATAATTTTTTCAAAAGTAAAGAATTTTAGTGTGATGTTTGTTATTGCATGCTTTTGTCAAATTCTTGACTTTCACATGTTTTTTTTTTTTTTTTTTTTTTTTTTATGATTGTAGATGTTTCTGTGATAACATAGGATGCCCATGCAGATATAGCATTAGCATAGGCATGTGATGCAAGAAAGCAAGCTTATATAGCAAAAAAAAAAAATAATAATAAATAAATAAAATAATGATAATAAAATAAACCTTCCCATCCATTTCACATAACCATTCACTCCAAACGTTTGTCTAGTTCTGCCTTTAATTTATTTAAGCTGTCAACTTCCACAATGACAGAAGGAAGTTTGTTCCAGCAATCAACCACCTGCTGGCTAAAGGTACATTTCTGCACATGTATTGTACAACTGTCTTTCCTCAATTTGAATTTATGTTCCCTCAGGTGTGTAGTCTGAATAAGAGGAATAATCCCATCAGCATTGAGCTTGCTCAAACCATTCAAGGCCTTATCACCTCAGTCAGATAACCCCACAGGTGCCTAGTCTCCAGACACTGCAATTTGCAGAACATAAGCCTTTCTTGGTAAAAACAACTTTGTCCACTCACCAACCTTGTTGCCTTTCTCTGTACTCATTCCAGCAGCTCTACATCTTTTCTAAAATGAGGCCTCCAGACCTGTATGCAGTACTTAAGGTGTGGCCTGACCACTGCCTTATACAAAGGGATAATCACCTCCTTATCCCTGCTAGCAAAATTCCTGTATGTCATTAACAAGATCCCATGAGCTACCCTTGCAGCCTGTCTGTACTGCTCAGAAAACTTCATATCTGACTGCACAATTACTCCCAGATCTTTTTGATTCTCCACTACTCAAGTGTTGTTGTTGTTGTTTGGTTTTTAGGAGATTTAGCAACTAAGGCCATATTGCTCTGGGGATATGCGGTGGCCATTCTCTAACCTTTCCGCATCCTCCGTATTTGGTGGTCATGGGCTCGAACCCCGGTCTAATCAAGAAGCGTGTGCTATGCACTGCTGCTCCTGCCCACCTGGCTACGGAGGCGCCATACCCAAGTGTAGTACCGTACAATTGGTATGTTACTCTGGGATTGCTCCTACTTTACAGTAATCCCATATGCAGTACTTTGTCAGTGCTAAACTTCAGTTGCAACCTCTCAGCCCATCTGCTCAACTTTTCTAGATCCTGTTGCAGTAGTGTACTGTCATTAACAACCCTACCCACCTTCATATCATCTGAAAACTCGGACATTACTGATATACCTTCATCAATATCATTGAAAAATACAGAAAACAACAATGGGCCCAGCATGGAACTCGAGGGATTCCACTAATAACATTAGTCCATGAAGAGCAGTGTCCATTGATTAGGTATTCTATATTATTACTGAAAAGCCATGCTCACATAAATAAGTAGATGCAGCAGGAAGGAAGGGGTACCCCTGCTATGAAGTTTCAATATTCATTCTGTTTCTGTGCAAATTTGAGTGTGTCATTATTAAAAAAAATAATAATAAAAATTTATATAATTTTGAAGAACTAATATTTTTTCTTTCAATATCAAATTTTTTGCTATGCATGTATTTTATTAACTATAATGATGAAGTATGTAGATCCTTATCTAGGGTGTCAATACCAATTTTTTTAACAACTGGTGTGCCTCACTTATTCTTTTACAAGCCCACTAATAAATATAATAGCAACAGTGTTGTGTGTTGTGTGTGTGTGAGAGAGAGATAATATATCTATGTAGTTCGTATTCTTGAATCAAAGAGACAGTTAAAATTATAAAGTCTGACAGTATCAGGAGTGATAAAATGATGCAAGGAAATATGCTTAGAGAACGTCAACCACAGGGGAAGAAAAATTAAAATACCCACTTTATTTGTTCATCCCTTCAAATAATTTGTCTCAACCTGCTTGAAATTTATTTAAACTATGCATTTCCACACTATCAGGAGGAAGTTAATTTTACCAATCAATTAGTCTCTATTGAAAACAAATTTTTACACATCCATCCTGCAACCATTCCTTACCAATTACAAATAGTGAAACAGAGTGGACCAGTAAATCAGACTGTCTCATAATGGGGGATTTTTATTCTCCAGATGTTAACTGGAACTTGCAAATTTGGTCATCATACACACACTAGCAAGACTATTGTGGATTTATTGGATGGCTGTTTTATACAGCAGCTTGTTAGACAGACAACAAGATGAGCCAATATTTTTAATTTGATTATCAGCAGTGATTCTTCGTGCTTCTGTTGCTGGTAAAAGACCCACTGGGTGAAAATGATCACAGTGTACTGATGCGAGATTTACTTAAAAACATAACTACTGGAAGAGAAAAGGGAAGGGCTTTTATTTTCTTAAGGACGACTACAGTGGTCTAATATAGTTTCTAAATTCTGTGCATATATTTCTTTTAATATGGGACTAACTGATGATGTTACCAACAGCAAATTCTAAATAGGAAGCATTTGGGGACATAATCATAGAAACTAATAGACTTTTCATACAAACAAAGAAATACTGTTCAATGCTTAGACACAAATGGATGTCAGATGAGATGAGATTTTTGGCAGAGAAGAAAAATGCATGATATGCATATAAAGTATCATGTGATACACAAAGCTCTGGCAGATATAAACTACTCTGTAATCAAGTCACAGAGAGGGTTAGGAAAGATAAGTCAGATTATGAGAAGTCTCTGGCAAAGGAGGTTACCACAAACCGAATAGGTACTTGGCATCTACATTCACACATGAGGAATTCTTTAGGGAAGGGGATACCATAAGTTTATAAAATTCTAATAGGATGCTAAATGATTTTGTGATAATTGAGAAGAAAGCAGAAGATAAATTGAAGCTGAACATAAAAAACACACCTGGAGTGGATAGGATCTATCCAGTTATATTAAGGGAGGCAGCAAAAAAACTGAACAAACTCTTAGCCAAAATTATGAATGCTTCTTTGGATTCAAGGACCTTGCATGTACAGGAAATCTGCAAACGCATCCCCAATTCACAAATGATGATAAAAAAGTTACACGAATAATTACAGACCTGTTAGTTTAACATCTGTTCCGAGGAAAACAACGGAGTCACTCTTTAAAAAAGTAATTAGCATTAGCATTAGTTGAGGCATATGATGCAAGAAAGCAAGCTTATACATCACATCAGCCAAATAAAAAACAAATCAACCCATTTTGGCCATCTGGTCACACCAAATGTTTGACTAGTTCAGCCTTAAATCAAACTACCAGCTGGCTAAAGGCAAACTTCTGCACATCTGTTGTACAACTATCTTTACTCAATTTGAATCTATGCCCCCTCAGATTCTTAGTCTGAGCAAGTGGAAGTATCCCATCAGCCTGATTAAACCATTCAAGGCCTTATACACCTCAATCATATCACCTCGCAGGTGCCTAGTTCCAGATGCTGCAACTTGCAGTACTTAAGCCTTTCTTCGTAAGAGCACCCCTTTGTTCCTCTCACCAATCTTGTATCCCTTCTCTGTACTCTTTCTAGCAACTCTACATTCTTCCTAAAATGAGGCCTCCAGACCTGTATGCAGTATTCAAGGTGTGGCTTGACCACTGCCTTATACAAAGGGATAATCATCTCCTTGTCCCTGCTAGTAAAATTCCTATACATCATTGACAAAACTCCATGACCTGCTCTGGCAGGCCATCTGCACAGTTCAGAGAACTTCACATCAGACTGCACAATTACCCCAAGTATTTTTCATTCTCCACCTCCCTGAGTACCACACAGTTGGTACGTTTCTCTTGGGTTACTGTTACCCATATGCAGTACTTCGCATTTCTCAATATTAAACTTCAGTTGCCACTTTTCAGCCCATCTGCCTAACTTTTCTAGATCCTGTTGCAGTAGTATACTGTCTTTGGTGTCATTAACAACCCTGCCAACTTTTCTATCATCTGAAAACTTGGACATTAAGTCTGATACACCTTCATTGATATCGTTGATAAATACACAAAACAACAATGGGCCCAGCACTGAACCTTGCTGAACTCCACTAATAACATTAGTCCACGTAGAGCAGTGTCCATTTATTATCGCTCTCCTCTCTGCCATTTCCCACTCAACCATACCTTTATCCATTGCAGCAACTTGTCCTTAATGCCATACCACTCCAATTTGTATAGCAGTCTTCCCCGTGCATCAGTATCAAAAGCTTTCCTGAAATCCAAGTATATGATATCAAAATTATTTTTTGCCTCCAGTTCCTTTGTTATTGCATCGTAGTACCCAATCAAAGTGAGGCCTAAATAGCAGAGTGGTCAGGAGCTGGATTGCAGTGAGACATGCTCCTTGAGTGAACTGAGGTTAAACACCTGACTGCTAAATACAGTCAATCTGCCAACCTACACTGGACAAGCATGGCAGATTATGGTCTGTTTCCCTCAACATGAATCACTGAGGAGGCTTGCATCCTGCAGTGTGCATTGATAATGGCTGCATTTTACCTTTTACTCAATCAAATTAGTCAGAACAAATCTCCCCTTGACAAATCCATACTGACTGCAGTATAATTGTATTTTTGTCCAGATGGTCCTCTTATTAGATCGGCCCTGGAGAGATTGTGTAAGGCTCACAGGGTAGAATTTAATTCAAAATGGTCTGTGCTTGTTGACAGGGGAGACTGCTTCTACAGGGATGGTTGTTGTTGTTGTTGTTGTCATTATTTGGTTTTTGGGAGCATCAGCAACTAAGGCCATATTGCTCTGGGGATATGCAGTGGTCATTCCCTAACCTTTCTGCATCCTCTATATTTGGTGATCATGGGCTCAAACCCTGGTCTAATCAAGAAGTGTGTGCTGCGCACCGCTGCTCCTGCTCACCTGGCTACGGAGGTGCCTACAGGGATAGGTAGGACCAGATTTCCCATTAGGCACTATAGGCACTGTGCCTAGGGCCTATGACAGTTTTAGGGCCTTTGAAGGAAGGAAAACAAAAGTAAAAAAACAGGGAGGAAACGTTTTTCAGATTTAAAAATAATGCAAGTATAAAACTTCAACATTATATTTGAAATTAAAAGGAAACAAAATCTACAATATCTTGATTACTTGTAACGTTTCTTAAGATTACAAAAGTTTCTTGCATTGGCTTCTTGTTGTAGCAAAATCTTTAATAACCTAAAAGTCTATATGACAAGTAATATTGTTCTCAATACACAGAAGTGCCAATGACGATAAGTGATCTTGGCTCATAGTTGAGCATACACAGTTCTTAATCTGCTTAAGTTCTTAATCTGCTTAAGTTTAAGCAAATTAAGAACTCTCCTTCAGCATTCAATTTGATTATGGATAGATAAATTCTTAAAGATATGTGTATGTTTGGGAAACTAGTAATCAGTTTATTTTTTATTTGTGCCTTTATTAATTCTGCCACAGACATTTTGTCCTTGTATAGTGGTGAAAACAACAGGAATTCATCAATGAAGTCTACATCTAAGTCAGACGAGTAGATGTTGACTAGTGCTGTGGTTTTGGATCGAATTTTTTCTTTTGACATAGATTTATCTATAAGAAAACCGAAGGTATCATGCAATGTACTGTATGTAGCACATCGTTTTGTCATTTCTGTGATTAGTACATCTACGGTACGATAAAAAACTTGAATTCAAAAAGTATCTTTTGCACTCAGTTCTGTTGGTTCTAATTCCTCTGGTGTTTCATCAAACGGTTTCTTCCTTTTCTACTTTTGGTCTTCATATTGTCTGTAATTATAATTTGGAACAAATTATTTTGCCAATTTTTCAAAATCATCAAATCTGTCTTCATCTCGAACGTCAATCAAATAATCCAGAAGAGCATCATATAATTTCACAATTACTCATAACTCAATTCCAGGTTTTTGAATTGCTTCATTTGCTATATCTATGTTTTTTTAGATCTTCCCAAATGACAGTCATTAGGTGGCAAAGGAAGCAAGCAAACCCTTAGCCATAATTATGAGAGCATCCTTGGACTCAGGGAAGGTCCCAACAGACTGGAGATGTGCAAATGTATCCCCAATTCACAAAGGGAGATCGAAGGGTGACAAGTAATTACAGACCAGTTAGTTTAACTTCTGTTACGGGTAAAATAATGGAGTCACTGGTTAAAGATGGATTGCAGGATCATCTAGACAAGACTGCTGCAATAATTCAGACATGGCATGGGTTTGTTAAGGGAACGTCTTGTCTGACAAATTTGATTCCGTTCCAGTGACTCCATTATTTTAACAGGCACTTCTGTTCCAGATAAAATAATGGAGTCACTGGTTAAAGATGCATTGCAGGATCATCTAGAAAAGATTGCAGCAATAATTCAGACACAGCATGGGTTTGTTAAGGGAAAGTCTTGTCTGACAAATTTGATTGTATATTATGATGTGATTACAAAGGAACTGGATGCAAAAAATAATTTTTATATCATATGCTTGGATTTCAGGAAAGCTTTTGACACTGTTGCTCATGGAAGACTATTGTACAAATTGGAGCAGAATAGTATTAAGGGTAAGTTGCTACAATGGATAACAGGATGGTTGAGTGGCAGAAGACAGAGGGTGGTGATCAATGGGTGCTGCTCTCCATGGACTAATGTTACTAGTGGAGTCCCACAGGGTTGAGTGTTGGGTCTACTGTTGTTTTGTATATTTATCAATGATATTAATGAAGGTATGTCAGGCTTAGTGTTGAAGTTTCCAGATGATACAAAGGTTGGCAGGGTTGTTAATGACAGTAATGGCAGTGTGCTACTGCAATGGGATCTAGAAAATTTGGGCAGATGAGCTGAGAAGTGGCAACTGAAGTTTAACATTGACAAATGCAAAGTACAGCATATGGGTAGAAATAACCCCAGAGAAATGTACCAACTGTGTTGTACTACACTTAAGGTGGTAGAAAATGAAAAAGACCTGGGAGTAATTGTGCAGTCAGATATGAAGTTTTATGAGCAATGCAGACAGGCTGCCAGGGCAGGTCATGGGGTTTTGTCAATGATATACAGGGATTTTGCTAGCAGGGAAAAGGAGGTGATTGTCCCTCTGTACAAGGCAATGGTCAGGCCACGCCTTGAGTACTGCATACAGGTCTGGAGGCCTCATTTTAGGAAGGATGTAGATTTGCTTGAGCGTGTACAGAGAAAGGCAACATGACTGGTGAGGGGAATAAAGAGATCCTCTTACCAAGAGAGGCTTAAGTTTTGCAAATTGCAGTGGCTGGAGACTAGGCACCTGCAAAGTGATCTGATTGAGGCGTATAAGGCCTTGAACGATTTAGCACGCTGAATTCTGATGGGATCCTTCCACTTGTTCAGATTACGAACCTAAGGGGGCATAAATTCAAATTAAGAAAAGACAGATGTAGAATAGATGTGTGGAAATTTGCCTTTAGCCAGTGGGTGGTTAATTGCTGGAACAAACTTCCATCTGTCGTTGTGGAAGTTGATAGGTTAAAACAATTTAACGAGGAACTGGACAAACATTTAGAGGGAATTGTTTTGTAAATTTTTTTTTTTTTTGGCTGATGCTGCATAAGCTCATACACTTGCTTTCTTGCATCACGTGCCACTACTGCTACTACTACTATTTGTTCTTCACATTCTGACATATCAATGAGTGCAGCACGAATTTTACTGCAAATTTTTTTTTTTTTTCAATGATCTCGCAGCATTGTAACGTGACGACCATCTTGTGTGCGTCTGATAGATTTTTGATCAAGATTGTATTCTCCATCATACTCAAATTAGACCATCTTTTGGTGAGGCTGCAAATAATGTGTAAAGCAATTGCAAAATGCCGAAAAAATTAACAGCAACCAAACAGCTTTCTGCGGATGTGGTCCCTACTAAATTAAGACTGTGCGAAGTACATGGAACTCATGCTGCTAGTCTGTTGACTTCCTTGAATCTGGCTTGGACTCCAGAATACATCCCACTCATATTAGCAGCATTGTCACATGACTGAGATCTGCAATTTGCTACATCTATTCCATGTTTATCAAGAACAGGTGCTACTGTGTCAAACAGATATTTTGCATCGTGCTTTTCAATGGAAACAAACATCAAGAAACGCTCACGTACTTTGCCATCTTTTGATACATAACAAATAATAATGACTCATCTGTGTGACTTATATATCAGGAGTTGAATCTTCATTTTACTCAAAAGCATTTTCTTTTTCTTTTTTCATAACCAGATTGGTGTTTTCGCGTATGTCCGTCAAACACAGTTAATGCAATAAATTATTCTAGGATCAGAATATGAAAAATGGAATATAGCTCACCAGTCTTGTTTTAAAATGCAAACTATTTTCTTAAAATAGTAACACCACAAACTTATTCCCCTATGTACTGCCGCTCCCTTTACATACAACTCCCATGTATTTATGAATACAACTGTTTTGAACAGGAGAATGCACATTTAACTCTCTACGAAAGATGTCAGTTTAACAAACTAAGCATGAGAACAATCAATAGACTTTCATACGTGCATGCGCTGCTGCACTGATAAACTGCTCACTTTTGAATTACATCAAAAGATGTAATTCACAATCTGTGTTAATACAGCATAATTTATTATAAGAAATATTTTACTCCTCTTTTCCCACTTTTCAGAATAAAAGTTCTAAGGCCTACAAACAATAAAATCCAGCCCTGGGGATGGGGTACATTTAAACAGAAAGGGAGCAAGAATATTTCCTGATGCTATCAGGCAGCGTTAGGTGGGTCGGAAAACTGCTAGCTTTGGCGGGGATTCACAGACTAAAAGATTAACGGTAGCCGCAGGCAGAGGCAGAAGTGATTCTTGCACTGCTTCTATTGTAATGAGCAGCAGCCTCAAACCATTCCCAGCACACTTCATCAAAGCCTCCTGTGGGCTTCTCTCAAAAGGATTTCAGAAGGATTTTAATGAATCTGATGCTAAGAAAACTCCAGGTCTTGATGGTATTTCTCCACTTGTTCTCTAAACCTGCACTCCTGAGTTAACTCCTGTTTTGTATCGTATTTTTTCACTTTCTTATTTCAAAGGTGTTTTTTCTTCTGCTTGGAAATTTGCTCATATCCAGCCAGATCCTAAAAAGGGTGACAAATCCCTTCCATCCAATTATCGTCCCATTGCGATTACTTCTACTCTTTCCAAAGTAATGGAGAAATCAATTAACCGCCAACTCTTAAAACTATCTGGAAATCTTTCATCTGATCAACGATTGCCAGTATGGATTCCGTCAGTGTCGTTCCACTGGTGATATTCTGGCTTATGTTACCCATCTATAGACAAATTCAATGGAAAAGTTTGGTGAAACTCAAGCACTTCTCTTGACATTTCAAAGGCTTTTGGTCTCATTTTGCATAAGGGTCTTCTAAATAAGTTTCCATCCTATGATTTTGCCAGCTGTTCTTTGTAATGGGGTATCAAGTTTTCTCTCTAACCACTCACTGCAGGTGATGGCAGATGGCGCTCTGTCATCTAACTTGTCCACTAATGCTGTGTGCCCCAAGGTTCAGTTCTTTCTCCCACTCTTTTCCTCTTGTATATTAATGATCTTCTTCCATTGACCAGAAATCCTATCCATAGTTTTGCTGATGATAGCACATTGCATTCCACCTTCCAGTTTGAGAAACCTTGCCCTGCTCAAACAACTGCAACTTCTCAAGTATCCACTGCCAAATCCTTAAATTCTGATCTCCAGTGGGGCAAAAATAACTTAATTTCAATCCTTCTAAAACTCAGTCCTGTCTTATATCTCACAAAAATGATTCTTCTGGTCCTATGCTTATTTTTGATGACACTCCGATTTCTAAGCAAGGGCTTGGGAATTACCCTGACTAATCTCTCTTGGCATAAAACACATTACAAATATTGCTTCCTCTGCATCTAATAAACTGGGTTTTCTCTTTCGCTCTCGTTACCTTTCTTCCAACTGTTGTCGACTCTGCAGAAATCACAAATCCGCCCTACCATGGAATATTGTTCTGACATCTGGGGCGGTGCCCCCAAAACCTCTCTCAGGCTTCTAGATTCCATTCAAAAGAGGGCAGTTAGGTCAATTGATGTCTCATCTCTAACATAGTCTCTCCACTCTCTGTCTCATAGACTTTATTTCTGTTACATGCCTTTTCTATAGATACTTGCATGGCACTGTTCTTCTGAATTGGCTTCTAAAATTCCTGTTCTCTCTTTCAAAGCAATCCGAACATGTGCCGCAACCAGTCAACATCATTTTGCTGTCCATGTTCAAACTCACAGAATCAACTTTTCTTCTTCCTCATTTATTCATTCAACTTCTTTTTTCTGGAACTACCTTCCTTCATATGTATTTCCTGAAAATTACAATCTACAGAAGTTCAAGTTTAATGTCAACAAGTATTTCTTTCAACTTTTCAATCCATTCACAATACTACATACTATAGGTTCTAAAAAAAATAAAAAAAGTACCTATACATAACAATGATCCTTGAGAATGAAAAAAAATTTAGTATGGAAAACATATTTAATATGATATACTGCAAGATAGTAAACTAGTCATTATGGGAGATAATGACTAGTTTACTATCTTACAGTAGAATAGTGATGGTGTACTTATAAACAGCAGAGAAGGCATAATTCAAACAGCAGAAGACTACTATAGAGAATTATACAAGGAGCGAGGGAATGATGCCAGCAGTGGGGAAGATGGATTGCAAAATAGCAACACATACGACATACCTGATATTCTTCCTGATGAGGTAGAACATGCATTGAAGAAAATGAAGAATCAGAAAGCCCCGGGGGAAGATGAAGTTACTGTAGAGTTGTTAAAATTGGGAAGAAGAGACATAACACAAAAACTGGCAAGGCTCTTCACAAAGTGCATTAGAAAAGGTGTGACGCCTAAGCAGTGGAATAATGCAATCATAGTTTTGCTGCATAAGAAAGGAGATAAATTAGAAATTGGAAATTATAGACCAATTAGCTTGTTATCCCACATCTACAAATTGTTCACAAGGGTCATTACTAACAGATTAGAAAGAATATTTGATGAGAATCAACCGAAAGAGCAAGCTGGCTTTAGGACAGGATTCTCAACTATGGATCATCTTCACGTAATGTCACAGCAAATGGAGAAAGCAAATGAATATAAAACACCATTATGCCTAACATTTGTGGATTATGAAAAGGCATTTGACTCCATACAGCATAAGGCAATGTTTCGGGCACTGGAAAGACAAGGCATAGATACCTCGCATATTATGATTTTGAAGAAAATATATGAGAGTACTACCTCCTTTATTAGACTAGATAAAGACAGTAGGAAATTTAAAATTGAGAAAGGAGTCCGACAAGGAGATACAATATCTCTGAAGCTGTTTACTGCTGCCCTTGAGGAAGCTTTCAGAAGATTAGACTGGTCGCAGAAAGGAGTCAATGTGAACGGAGAGTACCTAAACCATTTACAATTTGCAGATGACATTGTGGTCATAAGCCATGATCCCAAAGAATTAGAGGAAAATCTTAATCAGTTAGTAACCATTTTGGACTAAAGATGAATATGGCTAAAACAAAAGTAATAATGAACAGTATGCCGCAGAAAGAGAAAAAATGATTGAAGGAGCAGTAATTGAAAAGGTGGAGTCATATATTTATATAGGACAAGTTATTAGCTGTAATAATGATAAATGGCTGGAAGTCAAGAGAAGAATAAATTTTGGATGGATAGCATTCAGGAAATATAGTCACATACTGAAGAGCAATATCCCAGTTTGTCTGAAACGTAAAATAATGAACCAATGTATACTCCCCCACCATGACTTATGGAAGTGAAACTTGGGCACTCACCAAAAGAATGGAAGAGAAGCTGAGAATGACACAGCGAAGAATGGAACGAATTATATTGGGAATCAGACTGTTAGATTAGAAGAGAAACACATGGATTAGGCAGCAAACTCAAGTAAAGGACATTCTTATCAAAACTAAAGAACTAAAATGGTCTTGGGCAGGACACATAGCTCAAAGACATGATGACAGATGGATTAAGAAAATAACAGAATGGTACTCAAGAGGAGCTAGAAGAAAACCTGGAAGACAAAGGCGGAGATGGATAGAAGAAATTCATGAGTTTGTGGGTAGTAAATGGATGGCCAGTGCTCAAAACACAAGTAACTGGAAAGTTGCTGGAGAGTTGCTGGAGTGGATTGAAACTGTCTGATGATGATGATGATTACGATGTGGTCACAAAAGGAACTGGATTCAAAAAATAATTTTGATATCATATACTTGAATTTCAGGAAAGCTTTTGATACTATTGCACATGGAAGATTGCTATACAAATTGGAGCGGTATGGCATTAAGGGCAAGTTGCTGCAATGGATAAAGGAATGGTTGAGTGGGAAATGGCAGAGAGTGGTAATAAATGGACACTGCTCTTCGTGGACTAATGTTATTACAGGAAAGCTTTTGATACTGTTGCACATAATAGACTGCTGTACAAATTGGAGCAGTGTAGTATTAAGGGCAAGTTTCTGCTATAGATAAAGGGATGGTTGAGTGGGAGAAGACAGAGGTGTTATTAATGGACACTATTCATCATGGACTAATGTTATTAGTGGAATCTCACAGGGTTCAGTGACAGACCCATTGTTGTTTTCTGAATTTATTAGAGATACTGATAAAGGTATGGGGGGGTCCCCAGTATCTGAGTATTCATTATGCCAGTCCCCGCTGTTAAGAGTTGCCAATAATACATAAAAAAATACGAAAACATAAAAAATATATCTATGTACTTTGTTTCGACTTATTGAAGCAACCCACTACAGGTAAGTATTCTGTCCCACTCTCCTGTGAGCATCCTGTTGACTCGACTCCCTCTACCTATGGTCAGTTTCTTTTTACTGTTGCTTGTAGTAGATGCGTCTGATATTTTTGATAATTTTTAAGTTAAGTGGATTCTTAGTTTTCTTATTTTTATTAACCATTAGTACAAAGCAAAGTAATGATGATAAAACATTCACGAAAAAAAGAGGGAATGCAAAAGTTATTTTAGAGGTTAAATTAGAAGTTATATGTCATAAAAGAAGTGGAGAACAAGTAATCGACATCGCAAAACAGAAAAATAGTGTAATTTCAATAAACTTTACTTACCCTTACATTGTTCACCATATTATAATAAAATATGTCTAATAAAATAATTGTCTCATTTTTCAGTTCTTTCAATCCATTTTTTACTATGTAAAAGTAAAAATGTACACATAATACACATTAGGAAAATTTGATCCCCATTTTAAGTGGAATTTTCTGGACTCTAATATGTCTAAGTTTGCAGATGACACAAAGGTTGGCAGGGTGGTTAAGGACAGCAATCAAGGTAAGGGGTGCAATAAGATCTAGGAAAAATTAGGCAGATGGGCTGAGAAATGACCACTGAAATTAAACATTGATAAATACAATGTACTACATATGGGAAGCAGTAATCCCAAAGTAATGCATCAACTATAGAATACTACTCAGCTTAGTGGAAAATGAAAAAGTACTGGGATAACTGTGCAGTCAGATATGGAGATCTCTGAGTCTGCCCAGAGACCTCCATATCAACACAGCCGTATAATGTGCTGCCATAGCAGTCACTAGGATTAATGGAAGAGAAATGAGAAAGCAGCAGAAGAACCAAAACAAAGAAGGAACCACCAGCTTGGGAACGAAGACTTCACTAGATGATAGAAAAAAATAAGAGTTAAGATAGTCCAACTGACCCAGTACCAATGGGGATAATAGGAGTAAGAAATTGATTGAAAAGTGAAAAGCAACCTCAAGAGAGTCAGCATCCACAGCAAACAGGAGACCAAAAATCAGAGAATACTTGAATGCACTGAAGCAGACCCTCTTTGCACTCAGCAAGAGACTATGCTGATACAAAGAGAGCTCCTACAGGAAAATAAACAATTGAATCTTAGATGAAAACTAAAGAGCGTTCCACAGGACTCTTGGAGAAGACACGAAAAACGAAAATGAACCACCCAAGCAGAAGACAACTGAAGAGTTCTGGGGCAACATATGGAGCAGTGAAATAAGACATAAAAGCTGAGTCAGTGGATAGAACTAGAATGGAAGAAAACCAAGGACATACAAGAGATGAGAGAGTGGGAAATTCAGGAGGAAGAAGAAAAACAGTCAATTAGGAAGTCCGACAACTGCCAAACCCCAGGAATAGCTAATGTCCATAACTACTGGTATAAGAAGCTCACTTACATGCACACTAGCACCTAGCAGAGCAGTTCACATGAATAAGGCATCTAGAGACAATCCCAAAGTTTCTCACTCAAGGAATCACATTTATGAAGGCTAAAGACCAAGATAATCAGTAAGATACAGGCAAATCGCCTGTCTCCCAACAACACTGGCCAGCTGCATATTCAGGAAGACATCAGACCACTTGGAGAGCCAGAGCATAATAGCCAAACAGCAAAAATAATGCAGAGAGCAATTAGCCAGAGATGCCACAGTTATAGAACAAGCTTACAAGAAGTGCTGCAACCTGTACATAGCCTACATAGATTACAGCAAGGCCCTTAATTCTGTTCCTCATAGTTGGCTAAAAGACATGCTCAAGATCTACAAGGCAAATCTGACAGTGACAAACTTTCTAGAAACTACCATGATGAAACAGAGTTCCACCATCGAAGTTGAGAATCACAACCAGACCAATCCCCATCAGGAGAGGAATCTTTCAAGGACAACAGCAAATATGGATATAACCTCAAAGAAGGAAGGAAAAAAACTGTACACCCTCTCCCACCTGATGTACATTTTTTTTTAATGAAAACCCTAAACACGAGAGGTATTAGAACCTATAGTACTTAGTACCATTCTTCGGTTGTAGGTTGTGAGAAGACGAAAGAAGATATTTGTTGACATCAGACTTGAACTTTTGTAGAGTGTAATTTTCAGGAAATATGTAAGGAGGAAGGTTGTTCCAGAAAACAGCTTTTGAATGAATAAACGAGGAAGATGAAAAGTTGGTTCTGTGAGTTTGAAGTTGGACAATAAATGGATGTTGGCTGGTGGCAGCACATGTTTGGACTGTTTTGAAAAAGAGAGAGGGAATTATAGAAGCCAATTCAGAAGAACAGTGCCCATGGAAGTATCTGTAGAAGAGGCATGCAGCAGAAACAGTATGTATATGAGACAGCGAGTGGAGAGACTGTAAGAAATGAGTCATTAATTAACCTAACTGCCCTCTTCTAAATGGAATCTAAAAGCCTGAGAGAGGTTTTGGGGGGCACTGCCCCAGATGTGGGAACAATATTCCATGGTAGGGCAGATTTGCGATTTGTACAAAGTGAACAGCTGTAAGGAAGAAAAGTAAAGACGAGAGAGAAAGAGAAAACCAAGTTTTTTAGATGCAGAGGAAGCAATTTTTGTAATGTGCTTGTGCCAAGAGAGATTAAAAGTCAGGGTAATCCCAAAGAGAGATTAAAAGTCAGGGTAATCCCAAAGAGAGATTAAAAGTCAGGGTAATCCCAAAGAGAGATTAAATGTCAGGGTAATCCCAAAGAGAGATTAAAAGTCAGGGTAATCCCAAAGAGAGATTAAAAGTCAGGGTAATCCCAAAGAGAGATTAAATGTCAGGGTAATCCCAAAGAGAGATTAAAAGTCAGGGTAATCCCCAAAAGGGATATATCATCCAGCACAGAAATCGGAGTGTCACCAAAAATAAGCATAGGAGCAGAAGAATCCTTTTTGCGAGATATAAGACAAGACCGAGTTTTAGAAGGATTGAAATCAACTAAGTTGTCTTTGCCCCACTGGAGAATTACCTGGAGATCAGCATTTAAGGAATTGGTAGCGGATATTTGAGAAGTTGAAGCTGATTGAGCAGGTCAAGGTTTCTCAAAATGGAAAGTGGAATGCAATGTGCTATCGTCAGCAAAACTATGGATAGGATTTCCAGCCAATGGAAGAAGGTCATTAATATATAAGAGGAAAAGAGTGGGGGACACAAGCATTAGTGGAGAATTTAGAAGACTGAGAGCCATCTACCATCACTCTCAGTGAGTGATCAGAGAGAAAACTGGATAACCAATTACAAAAAACAGTTGGCAAACCATAAGATGGTAGCTTGTTTAGAAGACCTTTATGCCAAACATGATCGAAAGCCTTTGAGATGTCAAGAGCAACTTCTTGTATTTCACCAAACTTTTCCATTGAATTTGTCCATAAATGAGTAACATAAGCCAGAATATCACCAGTGGATCGACATTGACGAAATACATACTGGCGATTGTTGATCAGACGGAAGGTTTCTAGGTAGTTTAAGAGTTGGCAGTTAATTGATTTCTCCATCACTTTAGAAAGAGTAGAAGTAATTGCAATGGGACAATAATTGGATGGGAGGGATTTGTCACCCTTTTTAGGAACTAGCTGGATATGAGCAAATTTCCAAGCAAAAGAAAAGACACTTTTGGAATAAGAAAGTGAAAAAAAAGGTGGTAAAGAAAAGGAGTAAGTTCAGGAGCGCAGGTTTTGAGAACAAGTGGAGAAGTACCATCAGGACCTGGAGCTTTCTTATCATCAAGATTCGTCAAAATCCTTCTGACATCCTTTTGACAGAAGACCACAGGAGGCATTGAATGGAGTGGGTTGGGAATGGTGGGAGGTGTTTTACCAAGATCATTAATACACGAGTTGGAAGGAAATGGGATGCTAGCAGGTCAGCTTTATCCTTGACTGAAGTGACAACAGAACCATCTTGTTTTGACAGAGGTGGGAGCAGAGTTGGGCAAAAGTTGTCGCCAATAGCTTTGGCAAGAGACCAGAATGCTTGGCTACCATTAGGGCAAGAAGCAAGTTTTCTACTCGTAGCCTGTTCAAAATCTAGTTTGGACTGATTAATAACTGCTTTAAAATTGTTGCGAGCTTTGGTGTAGGCAGAAAATGAAACTGAAGAACTGGAAACAAGCCAATTACGATATGTAACGTTCTTCTCTTGAACAGCCTTAGCACATTTATTGGGAAACCAAGGTTTATATAAAGGACAAGATTTTAAAGTGCAGTGTGGAGTAAAGGATTCCATTCCTAGAAGAATAATTTCACTGACACGATCTGAGCAAACATCGACATCAAAAGTTTTGAAACAGTAATCCGACCAAGGAAAAGAAGAAAATAAATCTTGTAAGTCATCCCATTTTGCATTCTTGTAATGCCAAACAATACAGGTTGGGAATACTGTAGCCATGAGATAAAGGCTCCACTGGAGAAGAGACAATCACCAAGTTGTGATCTGAGGTGCCTAAAGGACCACTCACTTTGACCGTGTACTTAGAAGGGTTGTTTGTGAGAAAAAGATCAAGTGTGTTGGCTGTATGGTTAGGATTGTCTGGTATCCTTGTAGGTAAATGAACAATCTGTGCAAGGTCATTAATAATTGCAAAAGCCTCAGCATCTCTACCAGCTGGGTCATTGTGACTATAAAACGGAAGCCAGCTGGAGTTGTGAACATTAAAATCACCAAGGAAAATTACCTCACTGTTAGGAAAGTTGGACTGGAGAAAGTCAAGTTGGAAAGAGAGGGTCAAAGAGCTCCAAGTGATTAGTGTAGTTGGGAGAACGGTAGAGACAACAGATGAATTTGACACAATGAGGTAGAGGGATTTTAAGCCAGAGAAGATCGAAAAGAGGAGATTCCAAATTACCAAGTCTCTGACAGGGAATATCGGAATGGACATATGCACAAATACCACCTTTGAGGCAAAAGGAATCATACAGCGAATAATTTGGGTAACTGAGATGAGCAGTAGTTGAATCAACTGATAACTGAGATTCTGTCAGAAAACGTACATGGGATTTGGCAGACTGTAAGTGGAAATGGGCATCGTTGAGATTAGAATTGAGACCACTTATATTTGTGAAATGAACTAGGAAGTGTTTGGGAGGTTTAGATCTTTTTGCAGATAAGCTTACTGTATTAGTTTGACAATTCATGATGTATTCAATAGTAAGAAAAAGTTGTCGGGGGGGGGATGCTGTATGAAGTAATAATTTTTGGATATGCCGTACACATGGTAAGAATCATTATCTAATGAACCCATTATCTAATTTTGGTTTCTTTAAAGTCTAATGAAAATAACTCCTATAATGCAAACAATGTAAAATCCTTCTAGATTTTTTACAACTGATTGGTGTCCTTTGTGGCTGTCTCAACCACTTAATTCAACTTTTTTTTTTAAACTTGCCCTTATCGAGTCTCTCCAGAAATGCAAACAGCTGAACAAACACAACTGGTTTCTCGGGAAGCATACAACTCAACAGGTGGAAGTGTTTTACTACATTAGCCTACTAGCTACAAGCATACATGACCAATGCCCATAGCACACTGCAATATGCCATGGCCACAGACTATGTTTTAAAGAGGAAAGGGAGTGAGTCAGTTAATCCTGTTAGTCCATTAAACAGAGGTAAGTTAAGAAGGCTTTTACTGTACATTAAAATGCCCAGTGCCTTGTCCAGGTATCATCGTAAGGGTGGGGGGAGCATGGTGACTAGACTTTTGAGTTTTTTTTATTTAGAACACTGCCTGCATTCTTTTTCCTTAATTTAAATTTTTTGGTTGGGGAGGCAAATTCTCCCTCTGCCCACCCCTGAAAATGCCTGTCACCTCTGTGAAGTTTTAACCTGGTACTAGGTGCACGATACCTAATAGGTGTCCTGCAAGAAAAGTTGTGTATTTATTGTTGGTTCGAGATTAATTTCTAAAACTTTCTCTATCTCCTTAAATACAGTTCTTTTTTTCCCAAGTCCTATTTGAAGTAATATTTTCTTGTTTTTTCCAGATTAATAACGTGAAAGAACCTCTTTGGTGGCATGCCTGTTTTTTAACCTTTTGTGCTTGGTAGGCTTAGGTGGCAATAAATAGGACCTGCTCCATTTCATGTTTATATTTCAACAAACTGGTTCTAGTTCAAGATTACCCACCAGTTACATTCCATAATTTTATAAATATAACATTGTCCCAGTTTCGAAATGACGTTTCAGGGCTTCTGGTGAATAATTAGCTGTAAACAATTGAGAATCATTCACAGGGTTTGTTTCCTGCACTTGTAATTATTTTTGTTAGTTTTTTTGACTTTAGTATGTACTCCTATACTCCTATTTGTCAAGGCACCTCCTTAGCCAGGTGGGAAGGAGCTGCAGTGTGTAGCACACACTTCTTGATTAGACCGGGGTTCAAGCCAGTCACCACCAAATACGGAGGATGCGGAAAGGTCAGGGAATGACCACCGTATATCCTGGAGCAATATGCCCTTAGTTGCAAATGCTCCTAAAAACCACTTGAAGTGTTGAAAATGAATTTGAAGTGTTGGTCAAGACATCAAAGGCGGATATTGTTGGGATAGCAGAGACGTGGTGTCACACAGATATAAGGAATGCTGAACTGGAATTTGGGGAGTACAATGTGTACAGAAAGGATAGACAGGATAGAAAGGGAGGAGGTGTTATGCTGTTAATTAAGAAAAACATAAAATCAAAAGAAGTGCATCCAGTTGATATAGATGAACAGTGCACTGTTGAGTCAGTTTGGTGTGACATAAGCACTGCGAAAGCAAAAATAAGAGTAGGAGTGTGTAATAGGCCTAATGACTCGAATGAGTACAATGAACAATTGTACAGAGAAATAGAGTGGGCTAGTAAATCGGAATGTCTTATAATGGGGGATTTTAACTTCCCAGATATTGACTGGAACTTGTGGGTTGGTCACTCACACACTAGTCAGACTTTTGTGGATTTATTGGATGATTGTTTTCTGCAGCAGCATGTTCGAGAGACAACCAGAGAAAGTAATACTCTTGATCTGGTTATCAGCAGTGATCATTCGTGTATTAAGAATTTGCAGATAAAGGAACCACTAGGTGGCAGTGATCACAGTGTACTGATGTGGGATTTACTTAAAGATTTAATTACCGTCAGGGTTATAGGAAAGGGTTTTTGCTTCCGTAAAGGTGAGTACAGTGGTCTCCGACAGTTTTTAAATTCTGTACAGTGGGATCAACTGACGATGTTACCAACAGTAAATTCTAAGTGGGAAGCATTCAAGGAATTAATCATGGAAGCTACTAAAAGTTTCATACCTGTTAAGAAATATTGTTCAAGGTTTAGGCCTAAATGGTTATCTAATGAACTAATGAGACTCGTAATAGAGAAGAAAAATGCATGGGATGCATATAAATTATCAAGCGACTCAGAAGCCTATGGCAGATATAAGCTAGTCTGTAATCAGGTCACAAAGGAGGTTAGGTAGATTACGAGAAATCCTTGACAAAAGATGCTAAGAAAAACAGCAAGGATTTCTTTACTTATATAAACTCTAAAAGGAAGGGAATGAATCTGATTGGTCCACTTGACATCGATGGTTCGACTGTTGATGATCCTGCCCAGATAGCAAACAAACTGAATGAGTATTTTGCATCTACAGTCACACATGAGGAATTATTAAGGTTTGAAAATGGCAGAAGGTTATCAAATTGTAGCAGGATACTTAATGATTTTGTAATAACTGAAAACAAAGTGGAGGAGAAATTGTTGAAGTTAAACATAACAAAAGCACCTGGGGTGGATGGGATCTATCCAGTTATATTAAAGGAGGTGGCAAAGCAACTAAGCAAACCCTTAGCCATAATTATGAGAGCATCCTTGGACTCAGGAGAGGTTCCCACGGATTGGAGATGTGCAAATGTATCCCCAATTCACAAAGGGGGATCGAAGGGTGACACGAGTAATTACAGACCAGTTAGTTTAACTTCTGTTCCGGGTAAAATAATGGAGTCACTGGTTAAAGATGCATTGCAGGGTCATCTAGACAAGACTGCAGCAATAATTCAGACACAGCATGGGTTTGATAAGGGAAAGTCTTGTCTGACAAATTTGATAGGATATTATGATGTGGTTACAAAGGAACTGGATGCAAAAAATAATTTTGATATCATATATTTGGATTTCAGGAAAGCTTTTGACACTGTTGCGCATGGAACACTATTGTACAAATTGGAGCAGAATGGTATTAAGGGTAAATTGCTACAATGGATAAAAGGATGGTTAAGTGGGAGAAGACAGAGGGTGGTAATCAATGGGTGCTGCTCTTCGTGGACTAATGTTATTAGTGGAGTCCCACAGGGTTCGGTGTTAGGTCCGCTGTTGTGTTGTATATTTATCAATGATATTGATGAAGGTATATCAGGCTTAATGTCGAAGTTTGCAGATGATACAAAGGTAGGCAGGGTTGTTAATGACAGTAATGGCAGTGTGCTACTGCAACAGGATCTAGATAATTTGGGCAGATGGGCTAAGAAGTGGCAACTGAAGTTTAACCTTGACAAATGCAAACCCCAGAGAAACGTACCAACTGTGTGGTACTACACTTAAGGTGGTAGAAAATGAAAAAGACCTGGGAGTAATTGTGCAGTCAGATATGAAGTTTTCTGAGCAATGCAGACAGGCTGCCAGGGCAGGTCATGGGGTTTTGTCAATGATATATAGGAATTTTGCTAGCAGGGAGAAGGAGGTGATTGTCCCTCTGTATAAGGCAATGGTCAGGCCACGCCTTGAGTACTGCGTACAGGTCTCGAAGCCTCATTTTAGGAAGGATGTAGATTTACTTGAGCGTGTACAGAGAAGGGCAACAAGATTGGTGAGGGGAATGAAGGGATCCTCTTAACAAGAGAGGCTTAAGTTCTGCAAATTGCAGTGGCTGGAGACTAGGCACCTGCGCGGTGATCTGATTGAGGTGTATAAGGCCTTGAATGGGTTCAGCATGCTGAATTCTGATGGGATCCTTCCACTTGTTCAGATTACGAACCTAAGGGGGCATAAATTCAAATTAAGAAAAGACAGATGTAGATTAGATGTGCGGAAATTTGCCTTTAGCCAGCGGGTGGTTAATTGCTGGAACAAACTTCCATCTGTCGTGAAAGTTGATAGGCTAAATAAATTTAAGGAGAACTGGACAGGCATTTGGAGGGAATGGCGTGATTTTTTTTTTTGGCTGATGCTGCATAAGCTCATACACTTGCTTTCTTGCATCAAATGCCACTGCTACTACTACTACCAAATAACAAACAAACAAACCTTGGCAAGTTTTTTGATGTGAACAGTGTGACTGCAACGTTACAAGAATTTGACAACAATTTCTTTTTTATTCTCTCATTTTGGTTACATTCCATTTATATTTCATAATCAATATATACAAAAAAAAAAAAAAAAAAAAACCAAAAAGAAACACAAAGGATGTTTCACATTAAACCATCTACCGTACGTGTTCGGTACAAGCGCCATTTTGTGTGTGTGTGTGGTATACTCTGACTACCAAATGAAGGTGTAAGTTATCTAAGGACTTGTTCTGTTATATTTTTATATACACAGCCAAACCATTATTATTTAGACACCTTTCTGGTGATAGTTAGCATTAGCATTAGCATTAGTAGAGGCATATGATGCAAGAAAGCAAGCTTATTCAGCATCAGCCATAAAAAAAAAAAAAAAAAAACCCCACTCCCATTTCACCCCTCCGTTCGTTCGAAATACCTGTCCAGTTGAGCTTTAAATTTGTTTAGGCTATCAACTTCAACAAGTGATGGAAGTTGGTTCCACCAACCAACCACCCGCTGGCCAAAGGCAAATTTCCGCACATCTATCCGACATCCGTCCTTCCTCAATTTGAATTTATGCCCTCTGAGGTGATTATTCTGAGCAAGATGAAGAATCCCATTGGCATTGAGCATGCTCAAACCATTCAAAGCCTTATACACCTCTATCAGATCACCTCACCGGTGCCTAGTCTCCAGACTCTGTAATTTGCAAAACTTAAGCCTTTCTTCATAAGAGCAACCCTTTGTTCCATTCACTAATCTTGTTGCCCTTCTCTGTACCCGTTCCAGCAGCTCTACATCCTTCTTGAAATGAGGCCTCCAGACCTGTATACAGTACTCACGATGTGGCCTAACCATTGCCTTATACAAGGGAATAATCACCTCCTTATCCCTGCTAGAAAAATTCCTGTATATCATTGACAAGACACCATGAGCTACTCTTGCAGCTCATCTGCACTGCTCAGAGAACTTCATATCTGCCTGCACAATTACCCCCAGGTCCTTTTCATTCTCCACCACTGTCAGTGTAGTACCGCAGAGTTGATACGTTGCTCTGGGGTTACTGTTTCCCATATGTAGTTCTTTACATTTGTCAATGTTAAACTTCATTTGCCACCTCTCAGTCCATCTGTTCAACCTTTCCAGATCCTGTTGCAGCAGCATAGCGTCAGTAGTGTCCTTAACAACCCTGCCAACCTTTGTATCATCTGCAAACTTGGACATTAAACTTGATATCCCATCATCAATATCATTCATAAACACCGAAAACAACAACGGACCCAACACTGAACCCTGAGGAACTCCACTAATAACATTAGTCCACGTTGAGCAGTGTCCATTGATTACCACTCTCTGTCTTCTGCCACTCAACCATCCCCTTATCCATAGCAGCAATTTGCCTCCAATGCCACACTGCTCCAATTTGTGCAGCAGTCTTCCATGTGCAACAGTATCAAAAGCCTTTCTAAGATCCAAATATATAATATCAAAGTTATTCCCTGCATCCAGTTCTTTTGTGACTACATCATAGTATCCAATCAAATTGGTCAGGCAAGACCTGCCCTTAACAAAACCATGCTGCGTCTGAGCTATAACTGAATTCTTGTCTAGATGATCCTGCAGTGCTTCTTTAACCAGTGCCTCCATTAACTTACCTGGAACAGAAGTTAAACTAACAGGTCTATAAGTTGGTCATGTTCTATCCAAGCACCATGTGTCAGACAACTATAAACTCTGTTCACAGGGTACAGCCAAACCCCCCCCACCCCCAGGTCAAAACTCCCTCAATTAAAGGACAAAGTAATACAAAACCCCCTCAGTTAAAACATTTTTTCTCTTTTCAGACTTTTAACTTAAATTTTATATGTACTGTGTCTACTGTACATAAGTATATATACATATTTAGGTGTACATAGCGTCACTTTATGAATAAATTCATTGACTGAATATATAACAATTACTTGTGCAAATCTAATGAATAATATACTGTACATCCGTTTATATACAGGGTCCGGGCTAGAGGTATCCAAAAATATACACATTTCTCAGCATCTATAAGGTTTATTAAAATAAATTTTTTTTTTGTTATTATACAGAGTAACTCGCCAAGTTTTTATGAAGGTTAGTAAAGTTCAATATGGGCACCTTTTGTAGCTCGACAGAAGTCAAAACGATACTCGAGCTCTTGCAAAGTGCTTTCCAGCATCTGAGGCATCATTAGAGCAACTGCTTCAACGATACGCTGTTCCAAATCCCAAACTTTTCTCTTGTGCACACAGTCTTTAATAAAGCCCCATTTTTTTTTCATAGTCATATCTATGAAAAAAAAAATGGACCGATGAAACCATTTCTGTGCACTCCTGACCAGACTGACTTTTCGTGTGTCCCTTTCATTTTCGATCACTTGGTGAGGATTCTCTGTACTCAAAATGTGGCAAAACAAATCTTGGAGGGATTTCCTATCGACTGTGCTATACGTTTGAGAAAATATAATGAGTGGTTCTCGTATTATAAGCCGTTATTTTTGGAGACCTCTAGCTCGGACACCCTGTACATAGACGACCTCTGGAAACCAGGAAAAAACCAGTTGTAATCAGCCTTCTGCACTAAGCAGGGCTCTGTTGTAGTCATTTTTCCTCTTCAAGAGCATCTCGTGGGATGCATGATGACTCTTCCTATGCCATTGGTGGTATGCCATTGACATGTGGTAGGCAATGACATACCACCATATTATCTGATGCCACAGAGACCATAGCAAAACCAACTCCAAAAACCGCTGTTAAAGGAACACCTGCAACTAGGTGGAAGGATGGAATCAGTGAACTTTTGGGTGTGACATTTTGCATTGCCACTCATATAGCGATGCAGTTGGAGGTATTTGTTGGTGGCCACAACAGCTTCTCAGGAAACTATGTAACTGGAAGAAGACATACAATACTTCATGTGCAAGAACAAAAAAGGAGGTTCTAGACTGTGCGAAGAAAGCTACTTACACAGAAAGAAGAGCTCAAACAGTATACGAATACTTGGGGAAAATCCTGAGAGAATGCATTTTTTTGCAAAGGTTGTGCTCATACAGATTTGGAGGTGAATCAACTACTTTCTGTGACTCGTCACGGCCACAACTCAGGTTAAATTAGCCAAAGTAAAGAACGTTATAAAGACAGCTGCTTTGACCAACAGAGTCAGACCTGCAGATATTGTTGCAGACCCCATATGTCAACAACCACTTGAAGTCCATTGTGTCGACTTGACTCTTTGAAACATAATGTTCGACGTCTACAGAAAGCAGCATTTCAAAAAAAGAATCAGACGTCCCTATGAGAATGGAGCATATCAGTGGCGAATGGGAAACTATAGGGGGCTTCAGAATACCAGGATTTCTTCATTTATGAGAATGGAGCATATCAGTGGTGAATGGGAAACTATAGGGGCTTCAGAATACCAGGATTTCTTCAATTATGAGAATGGACCTGAGTCGACAGAGAGAATTATAGTGTTTGCAACCAATCAGGCACTTAAACATTTAGCCCACAGTAGCACATGGTTTATGGATAGGACTTCTGCACAAGCTCCAAGACTGTTCCAACAATTAAACATCATCTGAGCTCCTCTTGGGCTATCTGCCATAACATGTGTGTACATCTTTCTGTCTGCATTAGCATTAGTAGAGGCATATGATGCAAGAAAGCAAGCTTATGCAGCATCAGCCAAAAAAAAAAAAAACCACTTCCACTTCACCCCTCTGTTCATTCAAAATACCTGTCCAGCTGAGCCTTAAACTTATTTAGGCTATCAACTTCCACGACAAGGGATGGAAGTCTGTTCCACCAACCAACCACCCACCCCTGGCTAAAGGCAAATTTCCGCACGTCTATCCTACATCTATCTTTCCTCAATTTGAATTTATGCCCTCTCAGGTGATTATTCTGAGCTAGAGGAAGAATCCCATCAGCATTGAGCATGCTCAAATCATTCAAGGCTTCATACACCTCTATCAGATCACCTCGCTGGTGCCTAGTCTCCAGACACTGTAATTTGCAAAACTTAAGCCTTTCTTCGTAAGAGCACCGCTTTGTTCCATTCACTAATCTTGTTGCCCTTCTCTGAAATAGGTCTCCAGACCTGTATACAGTACTCTAGGTGTGGCCTGACCATTGCCTTATACAAGGGAATAATCACCTCCTTATCCCTGCTAGAAAAATTCCTATATATTATTGACAATACACCATGAGGTACTCTTGCAGCCCATCTGCACTGCTCAGAGAACTTCATATCTGCCTGCACAACCACCCCCAGGTCCCTTTCATTCTCTACCACTCTCAGTGTAGTACCACAGAGTTGATACGTTGCTTTGGGGTTGCTGTTTCCCATGTGTAGTACTTTACATTTGTCAATGTTAAACTTCATTTGCCACCTCTCAGCCCATCTGCTCAACCTTACCAGATCCTGTTGCAGCAGCATAGTGTTAGTAGTGTCCTTGACAACCCTGCCTACCTTTGTATCGTCTGCAAACTTGTACATTAAGCTTGATATACCATCATCAATATCATTTATGAATACAGAAAACAATAATGGACCCAACACTGCACCCTGAGGGACTCCACTAATAACATTAGTCCACGACGAGCAGTGTCCATTGATTACCACTCTCTGTCTTCTCCCCCTCAGCCATCCCTTTATCCACAGCAGCAATTTGCCTCCAATGTCACACTGCTCCAATTTGTGCAGCAGTCTTCCATGTGCAACAGTATCAAAAGCCTTTCTAAGATCCAAGTATATAATATCAAAGTTATTCCCTGCATCCAGTTCCTTTGTGACTGCATCATAGTATCCAATCAAATTGGTCAAGCAAGACTTCCCCTTAACAAAACCATGCTGTGTCCGAGCTATAACTGAAGTCTTATCTAAATGATCCTGCAGTGCTTCTTTAACTAGTGCCTCCATTAATTTTCCTGGAACAGAAATTAAACTCACAGGTCTATAATTACTTGTGTCAGCCTTTGATCCTCCTTTGTCAATTGGGATCACATTTGCACATCTCCAGTCTGTGGGTACCTCCCCTGAGTCTAAAGAAGCTCTCATAATTATGGCTAAGGGTTTGCTTACTTCCTCTGCTGCCTCCTTTAATATAACTGGATAGATCCCATCCACCCCAGGTGCCTTTCTTGTGTTTATCTTCAACAATTTCTCCTCCACTTTACTCTCGGTTATTACAAGATTCTCCAGCTTACTGCTAGAGTTGAATACACCTCTGACTTTCCCCTTGCTAAATAACTCCTCATGTGTGAATGTCGATGCAAAATATTCATTTAGTTTGTTAGCTACCTGAGCAGGATCATCAACAGTTGACCCATCGATATCAAGTGGACCGATCTGATTCATCCCCTTCCTTCTAGAGTTTACATAAGTAAAGAACTCTTTGCTGTTTTTCTTTGCATCCCTTGCCAAAGATTTCTCGTAATCTGCCTTCGCCTGCCTTACCTCCTTTGTAACTTGGTTACAGATCAATTTGTATCTATCATAGGCTTCTGTGTCGTGTGTTAATTTGTATGTATCCCATGCATGTTTCCTCTCTCCCATATGCCTCATCAGTTCATCTGACATCCATTTAGGCCTAAACCTTGAACAATATTTCTTAGTTGGTATGTAAAGCCTAGTATCTTCCAAGATAAGTTCTTTGAATGCTTCCCATTTTGCATTTGCTGTTGGTAACATCATCAGTTGGTCCCACTGTATAGAATTTAAATACTGTCTCAGTCCATCGTAGTCGCCTTTACGAAAGCAATAACCCTTCCCTTTATCCCTAATGGTAGTTACCTCTTTGAGTAAATCCCACTTCAGCACACTGTGATCACTGCCACCTAGTGGTTCATTTATCTGCAGATTCTTAATGCATGAAGAATCACTGCTGATAATCAAATCAAGAGTATTCCTCCCTCTAGTTGCCTCCCGAACATGCTGATGTAGAAAACAATCATCCAATAAATCCACAAAAGCCTTGCTAGTGTGTGAGTAACCAGCCCCCAAATTCCAGTCAATATCTGGGAAATTAAAATCTCCCATTATAAGACTCTCTGATTTACTGGCCCACTCTATTTCCCTGTACAGTTTCTTATTATACTCATCAGAGTCATTAGGCCTATAGCACACTCCTACTCTCAATTTTGATCTCCCAATGCTTATGTCACACCAAACTGACTCGACACTGCACTGTCCAGCGATGTCCACTGGCTTCACTTCCTTGGATTTTATGTATTTCTTAACTAATAGCATAACCCCTCCTCCCTTCCTATCCAGTCTATCCTTTCTGTAGACGTTGTACTCCCCAAATTCCAGTTCTGCATTCCTTATATCTGTGTGACACCAAGTCTCTGATATCCCAACAATATCTGCCTTTGATGTTTTGAGCAATACCTCAAATTCATCAAATTTATTTACTAAACTCCTAGCATTCCTAACTCCTAGCAAACTAATACCAGACGACATTAGTTTAGTTTAAAGCCTGGCATAGACAACTCCACAGACCAATAGGAAAGCTGGGCTTTGGAATGACAACATTCTTGTTGCAGGATTTTAGAGTGCATCAGCAACTCAGACTATAATATTTCGGCATATATATTATGTCTATAAATTGTGTGTATCTGTGGCCGACTTGCCTGTTTACTGGATGCAATAACTAGAATCTTTGGAAGACAACCTTGCTGGAACGACCAAGTCAATAACAGTATGAAAAAAAGCAAATAAATGTTTCTCGCGTTATTAAAGGGGCTTCGAACATAAGCCTTTTCCACATAGCAGTAGTAGTAATAGTAAATAATGCAAGAAAGCAAGCTTAGCTAACACTAGCCAAAAAAAAAAAAAAAAAACCCCCACACAGTTCACCCATCCGTACCCTACAAGAATTTGTCTAGTTTTTCCTTGAATTTATTCAACCCATCCATTCCATAACAACGTATGGAAACCTGTTCCAACAGCTAACCACCCGCTGCCTGAAGGCAAACTTCCCCACATCTTTTCTGTAATCCTTCCTCAACTTGAATTTATGCCCCCCCCATGTGTGTGTGTGTGTGTGTGTGTGTGTGTGTGTGTGTGTGTGTGTGTGTGTGTGTGTGTGTGTGTGTAGTCTCAGAAAGTGAGAGAATACCATTAACGTTTAGCTTACTCAATCCATTCAAGGCTTTAAACACCTCAATCTGATCTCTCCGCAGGTTCCGAGTCCCAAGATGCTGCAATTTGTAGAACTGAAGACTTTCTAGGCAAGACCACACTTGTTCCCTTCACCAGTCTGGTTACCCTTCACTGCACCCATTCCAGCAGATATACATTCTTCCTAAAGTGAGGCCTCAGGACCTGTATACAGTACTAAAGATGTGGCCTAACAATGGCCTTATACAAACGGACTTTTGCTTGCTAGTAAAGTTTCCGTATATCATTGACAGAATCCCATGGGCTGTCTTGGCAGCATGTCTGCACTGCCCAGAGAATTATTTAACTGCACAGTTACTCCAGGGGCTTTTTAATTCTCCACTACCCTCAGTGTAGTACCATACAGTTGATAAGTTACTCTAGGGTTACTGCACCACGAGTAGGTCCATGAATACACAGAGTGTCAACAAATAACAAAACCATATGAACTAGAATACCACAGGAACTAGCTCACAAATTCCCAAGAACAATAAGGTCATAATTATAGAACGATCATGTATACTGCAGAAAAGGGAGACTGCGTACAATAGATCATTCCTTCATCACTCTTCGATAGAACCAGGTTTTCTGAAGATGATTTTTGTTCGGGGATTTAAAGTCGAAATTCTATACGGTATTCTCTAGGTCAATATTAATGCACGCACTGAAAGTCAAGCGATTATAGCCGGGTATCTTTCCATTTCAAAGGACAAAAGACGAACGATTTAAAAATTAATGAATTTGCAAGCAATATTAAAGCTTATGATTTATGGTCGCTCTCTTCTCTCCTGTATTACAAATTACAAATTAAAATAACAAATTCTTTGCTGTTCCACTAAACATGACTTTCCAGTAAATTCCAATTTATCTTATACTCCTTGACTATAAGCGATTCCCAGGAAATCTATTTTATTTTATTAAAAGCCTCCACCAAGTATGATATGATTGTTTTAATATCAACTCAATCTTCATAATGATAGAAACTATCTTACATTACAAACCTTGGACTACAGCAACTTTTGTGGCCCAGTTAATCTGTCTAGAGCGAGACTTTCATCGATCTTTTGCAGAAAACCTGGTTTCTAATCCAGGAAATAAACAACTCAACAACACAGTAAAGAATTTACAACTACCATAATGACGGTTCACTCTCCGTTGATTTACTGACAGCAGAGCGCATTCTAAACATCAATGAACCAACTATTTCCGACAAAAGACTATGATTATTATGATTATATTTAAATATCATTATCTCGTATACAGAAAGTGGGTGTTGTTGGAACAGGCTTAGGTGAGAAAGAAATTAACATGTATACTACAAGCATTGGGGAGTGGCTTCAGTTAGAAGAATTTATACATTGTTAAAAAGTGTGACCATGGACAAAGTGGAGTACGGATTCTTTAATTGTTCCTTGTTTCTCCATTGGAAAACACCACAAATAATTCTAGAGAAGATGAGTGCGACATATGGGGAGTATTGTCCATCCTATAGTGTTATCTCAGAGTGGTACTTTCTTCTGTGGCAGCAAGAAATGCTGGAATGGAAGAAAATATAATTAAAAAGGGAGGAAACTGATCACGAAAGAAAATTTTAATAAAAGCGAAATTGGTCATAATATACAGTGGAGGAATTGGTCACGGAAGAATGCCGTGTGAATGGATATTGATTCTATGGAGAATCCATCATGCAAAACATTTCTTCCCAATAGATCACTCTATTATTGTTGCCTTTCTGAAAGATGCAAAGACAGAATTGTACAGAGCAAGTTTCGATCACATGCAACGATAACTAAGGAATTTTTTTCCAATGGTGCCTTTGGGTGACAACTGTATTTCACTGGCGCAGTAGGGTGATGCCGTAGGTTTTCTAGTACAAGCGTGATGTGATCTTCACTGATTGTCTTCGAAAAGACCTTGCCATTTCTGGGAAATACTCGTATTACTTCAATCTTCTGTTCTGTTTGCGTGCAGCTGTCAAAGAAAAATACGAGGAATAATAATATTGTTGCAATTCTCGCACATAGTGAAGAAAAACCCTAGTTCGAGTCTTGTCGCCGGCCAAAGTTAGAAAAATTTCCGAACAGGATATATATTTCAACTCTGTTCATTATGCGAAATTATTATTATTAGCCCATTAGCCTGAGGCTAATGCTGCACCAGCCAAAAAAAAAAAAAAAAAAAAAAACCGAGCTACCCCAGAGAGAGAGAGAGAAATCACCAAGAAAGAGAAGAATGATGATATCCAGCTCAGGACCCTGGGTATGCCAAGCCCATACTCACCACATGTGAGCCTCTGGGGCTTTCTCTCTTTGGGAGGGGAGAGTTATTTGATTTTTAAAGTACGTCACTTAATTTAGGATTTTAATTTCCATATATATATATTTTTTTTTATGGTGCTTCCGAAAGAAAAAGAAACTGTTTCTCCAGCTTTCTTGAAAGATCAGAACATATAACAGGTCTCTGATATTTTTCTTTATCACTCAAAATGTGTATCAAGATCTTATGCGTCCTCGTGTTCAAGTTTTCTTTCAGAAGAAGTGTTTTTATTTTTTATTTTTCTATTTAGAAAAAAGAAATAGCTAACATTTTAAACATTTTTACGGTCGGTGAAAGGTGCTGGATGAGCGCTTCATTAAAGGACATTTGACTTTTTAAAATTTTTGAACAAATCAAATTCTCCTAATATTACTTCTTTTAATATGTCGTGTAACTTCCAGATTTATATAATTTTGCAGAAAATTTTATATGAATTCTTTGCTATAAATAACGATTAACTGTTTTTTCAGACAGAAACGAAAACCACACTTCTGTTCACCACAGCTGCTCACCCAAGACTGATCGACAGTCTGAAATTTGTTCGATCAATACGTCTCTATAGTGATCGCTCCTACTGCTTCCATAAGCCACTAAGAAATTCAGTAACACTTCTTATTAATATAAAAATATATTTAGCTTTGAAAAGGTAGAAATAAATAAAAGAAATACTGTATTCTGAATACTTTCCCTGCCAAAAATAAATTTAGCGTTCAAAACTGCAATTGAGAAAAAGATAATAAAATAAATTAATAATAGAATAAAAGTTCCATTAAATTTCGGTGGATGCTGAGGAAAACGGTCGTAATTCTTTAACATTCGCCATTGGCAATTCAAAAAGCAAAACCTCGTTAAACTAATAAGTACTGTATGCAGATGTGCAGTGGTTATAAATCACCCTTCCACTCACACCATATAAGCTGCCCTGCATAACCTTAATTCACAGGAAACTAATAACATGTGCTGAAACCTTTGGCCTTTATGAAGCTGAAGTATGACAGTCTAGTTTCCTGGGAACACCCTCCATCGGTGTTTTGTAAATGCTTCTAATACTTTCTGCCATTCGGTCTTCACAGAAGCGACCAGTTCACCTCTGTATTTTTGGGCAGTCTCTTATCACATGCACCTGACGATCTATTTCTTCCCAGAGATTCTCTATAGAATTGAGGTCAGGACTGTGGGCTGGCCAGGCCAAATTTCATGTCCTTAAACCAATCTGTCACAAGTAAGCCACGGAGCGTTCTGCTGATACAGGTTATGTATAGTCTTTCTCGATGTGCTGCCACAAAGTAGGTAACGCATCATTGCCCAGAACGTCTAGCTAGACCTCAGCATTAATACTACTGTCCGAAACAAACAATGACCCCAGTAAAAATCATGAAAAACAGCGGAAGACCATTCAGCTACCTACGCCAAATTTCATTGTCGGGACAATACAGTCCGGCAAGAAGCATTTTTCAAAGCATCCGGCACACCTAGGTACGATCGTTAAGACTGGTATTCCATGTGTCTTGACTCGTCACCTCAAAACACACACACACTTTCCAGTAGTCTACGGTCCAAAAACAGCGGGCCTTACATCAAAACAGACTGTGTCTATGATTAGTTCGGGTGATTAGTGGCGTGTTGACCGGCTGTACAACCGATATGATGATGTAGCGTTCTGCGCATTGTACTGGTAATGACATAAGCCCTTATCGTCTCACTGAAGGCCTCTGTGTGTGTGTGTGCGCGCGCGCCCGCCATGACAAGTCGGCTTACACTCCCAGCGTACGATTCCTCACCACCACACACAAAATTAGAGTGGTGGTGATGTTTGTTTGTTATTTGGTTTTTAGGAGCATTAGCAACTAAGACCATATTGCTCCGGTTATTCCCTGACCTTTCCGCATCCTCCGTATTTGGTGGTCACAAGCTCGAACCCAGGTCTAAACAAGAAGTGTGTGCTACGTACTGCTGCTCCTGCCAACCTGGCAATAGAGGCGCCCGAGTGGCGGTGAGGATTTTGGGTACAAGTAGGACTTTTGTATACCCATAATATATATTTTCATAAATATTGTTTAGTGATGCGGATATAAAGAAAACCTGAAATTGAAAAAAATCAAAACTATTATTATACCTTTTGGGGTGGGGGAGTATACACTGATGAGCCAAAAAATTATGACCACCTACCTAATATGATGTTGGTCCTCCAGATGCAGCCAAAACAGTTCGTACCCGGCGAAGCATGGACGCTACAAGATTTCGAAATGTGTCATGTGGTATCTGCTACCACACGTAACCGGCATATGTCCTTGAGGTTGTCACAGACATTCTCTCAGATATGCCAGACAAGCTGTACTTGCTACCTGGGAGTCTAAAACGCTGATGGAACTGATATTCGGGTGACACTCAAGTCAAGTGGACCCAATTTCGGCGAAGTCCGGACGGTCTGTGACAGCCAAATCCTCTGCTTGCACCTTCATGATGGTGGGACTGTTAGTAATCCTGGGTATAACCCCCATGCACAAGTACATGGTGGGTGACCACCCAGGTGTGAACCAACGTAAGCAGGGGTCGAGGTGTGGCGCCCACACCACATGGGGGAACGCCGCCCCTCTATGTTACCAGGCAGTACTAGGTAGCAAATGACTCTCATCAACCGGTGAAATACCACCACTTTGCTTATTGGAGGCTTGAAGTGGTGGAACCCATGTTTAGTCTCTAGAGCTAAGTTCCGGTCAACCCTTCCCTATCTCTTCCATCATGCAGTATGATTGATGACTTTTGAGGTTATGATGAACGTCGTGGCGAGATCCAATATTCCTTACATTTCGAGGGTACAGCTCTAAAACGGTTTTCGCAGGCCGGCCGCTAGTTAGTACACCGGACCGGACCTATTAGTAACTCTCTAGGAGGCTTCCGGATCAGCTAGTGTATAATCTTGCTACCTCTACTCTGCCAGATAGTGACTGGAGGGAGTCCGAGTAGTGTGTATGCTGGGAGCATTGTCAAGGCCACGTTATGTCAAGGATCTGGGTATATTCTTACCACATGTACGCCATATCCAAAAATTTCATTACTTCATACAGCATGTCCCACCCACTTTTTCTTATTATTGAATACACCATGAATTGTCAAACTAATAGAGCAAGCTTATCTGCGAAAAGATCTAAACCTCCCAAGGACTTCCTAATTCATTTCACAAATATACGTGGTCTCAATTCTAATCTCAACGATGTCCATTTCCACTTGCAGTCTGCCAAACCTCATGTACTTTTTCTGACAGAATCTCAGTTATCGGTTGATTCAACTACTGCTCATCTCAGATGCCCAAAATATTCGCTGTATGATTCCTTTCGCCTCAAAGGTGGTACTTGTGCATATGTCCGTTCTGATATTCCCTGTCAGAGACTTGGCAATTTGGAATCTCCTCTCTGTGATCTTCTCTGGCTTAAAATCTCTCTACCTCATTGTGTCAAATTCTTCTGTTGTCTCTACCGTTCTCCCAACTCGACTAATCACTTGGAGCTCTTTAACTTCCTCTCGTTGCAACTTGACTTTCTCCAGTCCAACTCGCCTAACAGTGAGGTAATTTTCCTTGGTGATTTTAATGTTCACAACCCCAGCTGGCTTCCGTTTTCTAGTCACACCGACCCAGCAGGTCGAGATGCTGAGGCTTTTGCAATTACTAATGACCTAGCACAGATTGTTCATTTACCTACAAGAATACCGGACAATCTTAATCATACAGCCAATACGCTTGGTCTTTTTCTCACAAACAATCCTTCTAAGTACACGGTCGAAGTGAGAGCTCCTTTAGGCACTTCAGATCACAACTTGGTGATTGTCTCTTCTCCAATGGAACCTTTATCTCATGGGTATTCCCAACCTCGTGTTGTTTGGCATTATAAGAATGCAAAATGGAATGACCTGCGAGACTTCTTTTCTTCTTTTCCTTGGTCGGAGTACTGTTTCAAAAGTTCTGATTCAACGTTTGCTCAGATCGTGTCAATTAAATTATTCTTGCAGTAATCGAATTCTTTATCCCACACTCCACTTTAAAATCTCGTCCTTTATCTAAACCTTGGTTTTCCAATAAATGTGCTAAGGCTGTCCAAGAGAAGAATGTTGCATATCGTAATTGGCTTGTTTCTAATTCTTCAGTTTCATTTTCTGCCTACACCAAAGCTCGCAACAATTGTAAAGCAGTTATTAATCAGTCCAAACTAGAGTTTGAACAGGCTAAGAGTAGAAAACTTGCTTCTTGCCCTAATGGTAGCCAAGCATTCTGGTCTCTTGCCAAAGCTATTGGCCGCAACTTTTGCCCATCTCTGCTCCCACCTCTGTCCAAACCAGATGGTTCTGTTGTCACTTCAGCCAAGGATAAAGCTGACCTGCTAGCATCCCATTTTTCTTCCAGCTCATGTATTAATGATCTTGGTAAAACACCTCCCACCATTCCCAACACACTCCATTCAATACCTCCTGTGGTCTTCCGTTAAAAGGATATCAGAAGGATTTGGATGAATCTCGATGCTAAGAAAGCTCCAGGTCCTGATGGTATTTCTCCACTTGTTCTCAAAACCTGTGCTCCTGAACTTACTCCTATTCTTTGCCGGCTTTTTTCACTTTCTTATTCCAAAGGTGTTTTTCCTTCTGCTTGGAAATTTGCTCATATCCAGCCAGTTCCTAAAAAGGGTGACAAATCCCTCCCATCCAATTATCGTCCCATTGCAATTACTTCTACTCTTTCTAAAGTAATGGAGAAATCGATTAACCGCCAACTCATAAACTACCTAGAAACCTTCCGTCTGATCAACGATCACCAGTATGGTTTCCGTCAGTGTCGATCCACTGGGCATATTCTGGCTTATGTTACCCATTTATGGACTAATTCAATGGAAAGGTTCGGTGAAACACAAGTAGTTGCTCTTGACATCTCAAAGGCTTTTGATCGTGTTTGGCGTAAAGGTCTTCTAAACAAGCTTCCATCTTATGGTTTGCCAACTGTTTTTTGTAATTGGTTATCCAGTTTTCTCTCTGATCGCTCACTGAGGGTGATGGTTGATGGCTCTCTGTCTTCTAACTTCTCCACTAATGCCGGGGCCCCCAAGGTTCAGTTCTTTCCCCCACTCTTTTCCTCTTGTATATCAATGACCTTTCTTCCATTGACTGGAAATCCTATCCATAGTTTTGCCGATGATAGCACATTGCATTCAACTTTCTATTTTGAGAAACCTTGTCCTGTTCAATCAGCTTCAACTTCTCGAAAATCTGCTACCAATTCCTGAAATGCCGATCTTCAGGTAATTCTGCAGTGGGGCAAAGACAACTTAGTTGATTTCAACCCTTCTAAAACTCAGTCTTATCTTATATCTCGCAAAGAGGATTCTTCTGCTCCTATGCTTATCTTTAGTGACACTCCAATTTCTAGGCAAAAGGATATATCTCTTTTGGGGATTACCCTGACTTCTAATCTCTCTTGGCACAAGCACATTACAAATATTGCTTCCTCTGCATCTAAAATACTTGGTTTTCTCTTTCGCTCTCGGCGTTACTTTTCTTCCAAACAGCTGCTCACTCTGTATAAATCGCAAATCCGCCCTGCCATGGAATATTGTTCCCACATCTGGGGTGGTGCCCCCAAAACCTCTCTCAGGCTTCTTGATTCCATTCAGAAGAGGGCAGTTAGGTTAATTAATGATTCATCTCTAACAGAGTCTCTCCACTCGCTGTCTCATAGACGCACTGTTTCTGCTGCATGCCTCTTCTACAGATACTTCCATGGGCACTGTTCTTCTGAATTAGCTTCTATAATTCCCGCTCTCTCTTTCAAAACAGTCCGAACACGTGCCGCCACCAGCCAATATCCATTTACTGTCCAACTTCAAACCCACAGAACCAACTTTTCATCTTCCTCATTTATTCATTCAACTGCCGTTTTCTGGAACAACCTTCCTTCATATGTATTTCCTGAAAATTACAATCTACAGAAGTTCAAGTCCAATGTCAACAAATATCTTCTTTCGTCTTCTCAGTCTCCAACCCAAGCACGGTACTAAGTACTATAGGTTCTAATACCTCTCGTGTTTGGGGTTCACATAAAAAAAAAAAAAGAAAAAAAAAAAGGTAAGTGGTTGAGACGCACGGATCGGAGTTGCTGTTCCAACACAAACCACAGATGCTCGATTGGATTAATGTGTGGGGAATATGGAGGTCAGGGCAATACCTGGAAGTCTTCCTCATGTTCCGCGAATAATCCGGGCAGTGTGGCAGGGCGCATTATCCTGCTGACGGCACCGTCAGAGAGGAAGACAGTTGTCATGAAATGGTGTACCTGGTCAGCAATGATGTTTAGGTAGGTGGTAGATGTCAGTGTCTAACACATGGATGACTGTACCCAGGGTATCCCAGCAGGCACCATCATCAGGCCATTTTATGAAACACGAAGCAGAAAAGAAACAATACCCTCAAATACCCCTGAGAGGTGTCCACAACAGTCCAGACTCTGAGTAGACGATGTATCTTTATTCCCAGCTAACAACCAAACTGCTCTACGTGGGGTTGGCCATAGCAAAAAGGTAATTCCATATTTAGCCCTTAACACCCTATGGAAAGGGACTCCCAACGGCGATTGAAAACTACTCAATATCTCTGGTATCTCTATCTCCGAATTTTACGATCCCTGTCATCCTTTCAACATATCGAAAACCAGCAACGCATCACAGACGGATCAGACAGTGTACATCCATCGTCAAGGTCAAGAGAACAGCTTCATTCCAACTGCTATTTCAAAATGTGCGATGCATTAGGAACAAATTGAATGAAGTTAAGCTCTTGCTGTCCAGTTCAATGGACGTGGTTTGCTTCGCAGAAACATGGCTTGATGCCAGTGAAGAAACACTTTCTTCTACTTGGTCTGCAAGATATCAGATGGTGTGCACGTCTAGAGAAAACCGCAGGGGAGGAGGAGTTGCAATTTTGTTCAATGAGCGGGTATTTTCTATCGTCCACTCGGTATCGAGCCAGTCCGATTCTTTCGAAGCAGTTCTAGTCGCTCTAAAACCTAAAAACAACAACAGCCAGAACGGTTCTCTCGACATTGTCGCAGTGTATGTCCCACCAGTTCCAGACGCACAAGTAGTTGATGAACTCCTCAATTGGCTGCTTAACTATCTCCATTCATCATTGGAGCACGTCGTCTGTGGAGATTTCAATCTCCCAAATACCCTGGTGAGCCTCAAGAGAAGACTGAGTCAGCGTCTAGACATATTGGGTCTTAAACCGGTGAGCACACCACCAACGAGGGGTGAAAGCACATTGGACCTCGTGTTCGCGTCAACAAATTGTGTAGCTAATCAAAACCCGACAAGCAATATACAGTCTGATCATAACTCCATCATTCTCTCTGTGCAAACAGAAATGCCCATCATTTCTGGCAGGAGAAAAGTCACAGCCAAAACAATTACAGCGCCCAAATACCTCAATCCTGAAAGGTGTGTTTATGCAGCCCAGGAAATCCCATGGGATGTACTTGAGGAATGTGACCCTGAACTCGGAATCGACCTAATGACAAGATGTATAGCCACTATCTCTCTCTATTCTGCAACAAAGAAGCTAACCATTACAGAGCATTCAAGGGCCTGGTGGAGTCCAAAAGTCTCTGAAAGGTTCCACGTCAAACAGAACATGCATAAGCGATGGAAAAACTCCGGCTCACCCTCGGACAGAACTGCCTTCTCCCTAGCTAGGGCGCTTTTTATTAGGAACAAGAGGGTGGCAATAAAACTCCACTTAGTGGCTACCATAAATAAGGGGAAGCCCTTCCATAGAAGCAAATCAGAGGATGCCATCGACTCGCTCAATCTGAGCAGTTGGCTTGACCATATCACTAGGTTCGCCGCTCAGCCAGAATCCACTACACCAATGGAATTCCCAATAAATCCGATTTCAACAGACCCCTTAAATTCAGTTCAACTCACTAAATATCAGCTGATTGATGTAATAAATAGTTTAGCAACTACGGTCGCATCCGGCGCCGACGGGATTCCTCAGTTTATGCTGAAATGCCCGAGTACATTTATTGTTGATCCCACTCTGTCGTTATTCAACAAAATCCTTCATCAAAAATTCTTCCCTCCTATGTGGCATGTCTATCTAGTAAGACCGCTGCCAAAAATACGCTCTACTTCTCAGCCCAGGCACTTCCGTCCTATTTCTTCTGCATCAAGCCTATTCAAGATATTTGAGAAATCTCTTCTGAAAACGTTAACCACCCAAATAATGCCACATCAGCTACCGCAGATCCACTATGCCACCCGGTCAAGATCCACCGCTACAAATCTAGTCACCACCACTAACAAGATCCTCGAGGTATTTGAGCACGGTTCGGAAATCACCGTTACTTATATCGACGTCCAGGCAGCATTTGATTCCGTATCCGTTCACGCGTTGGCAAGGCTACTAAGCCGCCGTAGCCTAGTGGTCAGGCGCGCGGGTGCATAAGTACACGTGCCTTGAGTGACCGGGGTTCAAGCCCGTGACTGCTGAATACGGTGCTGTTTCTTGTATTCTGTCTATCTTGTGAACTCCTCTGACCGTTTGGTCGTCCCGGAGTATAAACAAAATTTATTTTATTAAGTGAGCATTGCCTTATTGGAGGAGACATGCTCTGGTTTATTCAGACAATGCTTGAGAACAGGATCATTATTGCTCGCGATGGCAATGTGCGCTACACCAGGACTATTACAGCTGGAGTGCCACAAGGCGGTGTCCTCTCTGGTATCTTATTTACAGCTGTTTTTCTGCCTTTCGAACTGATATTATCACCTTCGCTGATGATATAAAGCTGTTCACTGCTATCAACCCTGGAGACACTGCTGACTACACAAATGCCTTAATCGTACAGAAAATCCAGAACCTCGAGGCCTTCCTATCCGGTTTCGGCCTTCACATCACTCCTGAGAAGTCGAAACAGTTGACCTTCTCGCTCAAACGCAACCCAACAATGGTGCAACCCAATATGCGAGGATCTGCGATTTCTGCTGTTCAACAACACACAGATCTGGGCGTTATCTTTGACCAGGAGCTCTCCTTTCTACCACACATAGACCATCTGCAAATAAAGTTCTGTCGACTCCGGTGGATGCTTAAATAACAACTTATGCATGTTCATGACCAGGCCGTTGGGTGCAGATATATTAAGACATGTCTATCCGGTCATACTTTATGGCGCAGAAGTCTGGACCTGAGACGGATTTTTGCGGGCGAATTTTGGCTATTGAAGTGGGCCGTATGGAAATTTCGTCTTCCCCCTGCACCAAGGACCATTCAAATGGCGGCAGCTCTAAACATCAGACGTCATCCTGCCATTATCTATGAGAGAAGACTCGTCTTTGCTGTAAAAATGATGGTTGGCATTATTTCAGAACCAGACTTCTGGGCTAACCGCAGATGTATTCAGTACCAAGCCTTCGGGCCAATCCAGTCCTTCAGGCCACTCTAAACCGGTTAAAGTTATCCAATCGGTTCTTACCTGTGCAAATGCTGCAGTACATACACTCCTTGGATGGCGACCTCTATAAGTTCGCATTGGATAAAAATTACAGGCAGAACTTACTCCATCGACTTCCTTCTCAGGACCGCGTCACAGGACATTAGAATCTGCTCCCAAGGACCTGTCCATCACTGCCATGGATCCATCACCATAGTGTTCCACCTTTCTGCACCTGCTCTGATGACTCCAGCACTGTAAAAGGACTGCTCCCTGGAGAATAATTTAACTTGATAACACGCTGTTGTGTAAATATTTTCATATGTAAATTTTTCAATTTTTTTTCCAATGTTTAAACCTGCACTTGTATAATTAGCAATGATATTGTTTTTTTTTCTCCTATCTCATCCTTGTTTATTTCATTGTATTAGCCTTTACTGTAAACCCCTGGCTTGTAGCCGTGAAGGGTATTGTGTTCGGCGTGTGCCTTTTGTACGCAATAAAGAGTTCTTCTTCTTCTTCTATTATGCCTGGCTCTACATGATACTGAAACACAAACGTTGTTTGTGTTTCAGTGTCATTGATGGAATTTTCCTTTTGCCTGGTTTCTGCATACTGCTCTCCTGCAGAAGATTTTCAAGTTTCATTACATCATATAGATAAAATTTGCTCGAGGTTTGCGGAGCGTGGATTGATTCTGGCGGCTGATTTGAATGCTAAATCTGGTTTTTGGCACAGCGGGGTGGTAGATTATCGGGGTTCTCTCTTGGAATATATGATTTTGCTACATAACTCAGTGTTCAGAATCTACCTGGTAAACCTTATACATTTTCTACATGCAATGGAGAGTCAAACATTGATGTAACTCTTGTTTCCTCGGGGTATGATGGGAGGATTCTGAGTTGGGATGTAAATCCGGACATGGTAAACAGCGATCATACAGCTATTTCGTTTTATGTTGCTCCTGAGCCGGTACGAAGGAATTTTAGTATTGGAAATTGAAAAAGATTTTCTATGGACAAGATAAACTGGGAAAAATTTGGAAATTACTTGAAATCTATTTACAATGATGACAATGCAATATCTTTGAACGATTTTAACGCTGAGGAATTGGTAGCTCATGTTGAATATCATCTTTATCAGGCAATGCTACAGACTACAATTAGAAAACAATTTAGAGTGGCCCCGGTTCCTTGGTGGTCTCCGGTTTTGACTGAGCGAAGATCTCAGGTAAACAGAGCCAGGAGAGTGCTGCAGCGAAGTAGACATTTGTCAGTGGAGGATGTACAATTGCTCAGTGAAAATTATAAATCATTGCGTAGAGAGTACCATAGGGAAATCGTCCGTGCTAAGATTGAGAGTTGGCAGAGTCTGGTCAAAGAGGTGGGTAATTCAGATCCTTGGGGACTGATTTATAGAATATCTCGTGATAAACTTCTACATGGAGAAATTTATAACACTGTTGTGGCCAATGGGGAGGAAACTGACAACTGGTATGATACCGTTGAGCATATCGTCAGGGAACTTTTTCCCGAGCACAGGTCAGAGTTGGACACAGAAGATCAATCTACAATCCGGCTGGATAATGCTGAGTATGTCGGTTCGTCGGAAATATGTCTTTTTTCCCTCCTGGAACTTGAAGTAGCCATTGCTAAATTGAATGTTAAGAAATGCCCAGGTCTTGACTTGATAGAAAACAAAGTTTTGATAAAATGTTTTGACCTTTGTCCGCATATATTGTTAAAAATGTATAACAAATGTTTGATTGAGAGAAAGTTTCCGAGATCTTGGAAGATTGCTCTGCTTATGATCCTGCATAAGCCTGGTAAGCCTAAGGGGGATCCTCGATCATACAGACCTATTTCTCTTTTGGCTAATCTTGGCAAGTTGTTTGAAAGGTTGCTGGCTCCTCGAATTGTTGATATGCTGAATGAAGGTCATGTTACCTCGGATTGTCAATTTGGTTTTAAACGGGGTCACTCAACTGAAGAAGCTATTTTGACATTAATCAATTACATAAAATCCTCTCCTGAGAAGTATGTCTTGGTTGTGTTTGTGGACTTTGAGGGTGCTTTTGATTCTGTGTGGTGGGAGAGTGTGTTAACATCCTTAAGAATGTCTCGATGTGACAGATACATATATGGAGTAATTCGTTCTTACTTCTGTGATAGGCAGGTGAGGGTCTGTGCAAAACATCTGACGTTTGGAAAATATATCAGTCGAGGGTGCCCGCAGGGATCTGTTTTGGGTCCTATATTTTGGAACACAGTTTTGGATGAGTGGCTGAATAGGCCTAGTGCCTCAAGATGCCTGCAGGTGGCGTACGCGGATGACCTGGTTGTTGGAGTTCCTGGTGGGTCTAGATTGATGCTGGAGCAGAGAATACGAGATGTTCTGGAGGACCTTTCTGAGTGGGCCTCCTTAAACAAATTAAAAATTTCATCTAAGAAAACTAACTTCATGGTGTTTAAAAAACATTTTGATTATAACCGTCCGTCCAGAGTATTGTTAAATGGAAGACAAATTCCTTTTGTGTCTAGCACTAAATACCTAGGAGTTATCCTGGATGACAGGTTGGGATTTCATTTGCACGTATCACACCTCAATGATAAAATCAAGAAATTCACGTCTTCGGTGATTAGAATCTCCAAAAAAGAATGAGGACTTAACAAACGAACGATGTCACTGTATTACAAAACTATCTTCCTGCCAATTGTTGCTTATGCGGCTGGTGTGTGGTCGGGATCAGTGATTAAAGTAAAAATAAAAAACAAACTCATGTCATTACAAAGATCTATGTTGTTGGCCCTATTGCGTGCCCCAAGGACGGTATCTACGGCTGCGCTACAGGTAATTGCTGGATCTATTCCTCTTGATCTCTACATTGCATATCGTGGAATGTTATATGCTATGAGAAAGGAAATCCCTGCTAATTATTTGGACATTTCCATCAACCTGGATGCCAGTGTTAAGGAGGAGAAACTTAGAATATGGAATGAACTAATAGAGATTTGGAGGAATCGGTGGATTTCGTCGGAGGTGGGAGTAATAACTAGGAATATTATTCCTGCTGCGGACTTTGCTACTTCTAAAACAGTTTCGTCATGGTTTTGTCCTTCAATGTTCACCAACTATGTGCTGACAGGACATGGGTCCTTTCGAGACAAATTATGTTCATGGGGTCTGGAGCCAGATCCGTGGTGTTCTTGTGGTGAGGCGGAAACTTGGCTGCATACACTGTTTCATTGCCCATTTTATAATGTTGAGAGGCGTCGTCTTTTCGAACTGATTCCCGATCTAGCTGAAAACAACGTGCAGGAGTTTGTGAACGGAGTGTCTAATTTTCAGGCATTGCAGGTTTTTGCTGCTGCAGTGTTCTCTAAGAGATCAATTATAAGGAACCTATCAGAAAATGAACTGACAGTGTATGTTGGGAGTTTTTCTTGATTGCATCTGGGCTTGGGGGCCTCAGACCTGGAAGATTTATGTCAATAGTATTGCACTTTCTCTTTTGGGTGTAGAAACAGGTTAATGTTTCTAAGTGTTATTGTTCAATGTTAATGTCATTCTAAGTGTATGTATTTGCTATTTACATGTAAATATTTGTATAATGTTGCTTTTGTCTCAACAAGTATACATTGTTCTTAGTTGGAAATTTTTTTTTTTTTTTCCCTGGCCTCCAAGTTTGGACAGCCTTGGGGGCACCTACCAGTATAGCACTACTTCCGGTAGGTGCGGGATTTGTGCATTACAGCACACTCCGAGAATGGTTGATTTCAGGTATTGGTTAATCCCTGGTGGCGAAATGGCCTGAAATAACACTCTTTTTCAGGCCTGTTTTGCAGACGTTCTGAGATTTTACAGGAGTAAAAGGTGGAGATGGGCTTATGTCTAGGAGCCACCCTTCTTATCAGGACACACACACACACACACACACACACACACACACACACACACACACACACACACACACACACACACACACACACACACACACACACAATCAAATGTACAGAAAGACTACAGTATATATAAGAGTATGTATACAGGGTGTTTCAGTTAAACGTTTCAGAACTTCTAAGAGCGGTAGGGTACATCCTGACAACTCGAAATCATATAGCAATGTGGGGTCGGAAATGCTTTCCTGAAGCGGTGTTGTACACAGAAGCACCATAAAAAGAAAAGAGACCGTAAGTGAGAAATCGTTTTAATAATACATGAAAAGAAGCAAAAGGTACATGGATTAAAGTAAGTGTTCGAAGTTTCTTCCACGGGCTACAATGCACGCCTCACATCTCCGACGCATGGACATCCGAACATTCTGGAATACTCCAGGCGAATTTCGAATTTCTTGAACAAGAACGCCAAGTTAGTAGGATGGATGATTACACGAACGCAGAGTTAGCCGATATGCATTTGGCGTACGGGGCTGCAAATTGTAGTGGGCCAGCTGCACAGCGTTTGTACGCGGAACGATATCCGACGAGGCGTATTCCCAGTCATAATTTCTTTGCAAGACTGCACCAGAGGTTAGCTGAGAGAGGTTCATTTGAAAGAGCTGACAGGGACAGGGTAAGAACAGCCCGGACTCCAGCCGTCGAACAGAATGTGCTGCAGCATGTACAGGGGAATCCAAGAACGAGTACACGAAGTCTAGCAAACGCAGTCGGGGTTTCCCATTGCAGCGTCTGGAGGATTCTCCGAGAACAAGACATGCATCCGTTTCACGTGCAGCGTGTCCAGACACAGCAACCGGAGGATTATGCACCTCGTATTGCTTTCGCACAGTGGTACCTTGGAAAATGTGCTACAAATCCCCTTTTTCCTGCTGAAGTGTTTTCCGATGAGGCATCCTTCACAAGGGAAGGAATTTTCAACACGCATAACGACCATATCTGGGCGGTCGAGAACCCGCATGCAATACGACGTCGTGCAGCACAGATTCGATTTTCGGTCAATGTATGGGCCGGTATTATGGGAGATCACCTCATCGGACCTTACCTGTTACCGTGTCGTCTAACCGGACCTATCTACTTGATCTTTCTGCAGCAAGTATTGCCACAACTTTTGAGAGATGAACAGATTTCTGCATCGACGCAACAGACAATGTGGTTCCAACACGATGGAGCCCCTGCCCAGTATAGCGGAGATGTTCGTAACTACCTGGATGTCACATTTGGTCAACAGTGGATCGGACGTGGTGGTCCCGTGCGTTGGCCTGCTCGGTCACCCGACCTATCATGTCTTGATTTTTATTTCTCGGGTCATATGAAATCGCTAGTTTATGACACCCCTGTTGACAATGCTGAGGAGCTGGTTGCAAGAATCGCAGTAGCTGCCGAAGAAATTCGAAATTCGCCTGGAGTATTCCAGAATGTTCGGATGTCCATGCGTCGGAGATGTGAGGCGTGCATTGTAGCCCGTGGAAGAAACTTCGAACACTTACTTTAATCCATGTACCTTTTGCTTCTTTTCATGTATTATTAAAACGATTTCTCACTTACGGTCTCTTTTCTTTTTATGGTGCTTCTGTGTACAACACCGCTTCAGGAAAGCATTTCCGACCCCACATTGCTATATGATTTCGAGTTGTCAGGATGTACCCTACCCCTCTTAGAAGTTCTGAAACGTTTAACTGAAACACCCTGTATAAAATCTGTATATAAATATTGTATATAAATTGATTAATGTATATTAGAGAATGTATATACAGTTGTGTGTTAATAAAAAAAAAAAAAAAGTTGCTCAGGTGTTGACGGCTCACATTTCAGGCCCTGTTTACACAAATTCTGTAATCAAGACAGACAATTTGCGGAGAAAGACCCAGGTCTTGGTGCCGCTACAAACAGGCCACATAGACTGATGAGCCAAAAGATTATGACCAGCGAGTCGCTATGGAAATCGAAGCAACTGCAGGTGAACTACAGCGCGTGCGCGGGGTGGGGACACGGTATAAAAAACACTTGATACTGAGCTCCGTTAATCAGTCAATCAGTGTTACTCTTATTCTTCAGATGGGAAAGGCAGCAGACTTAAGCGAGTTTGATAAAGGTAAAATTGTAATGGCCTGCTGGGATGCTCACGGTCAGCCTTGGTTAGTACCTATTGAAAGTGGTCCGAGGAGGGGAAACCCACGAATCGCTGGCTAGTTGTTGGACGACCAAGGCTTATCGATGCTCGAGGTGAGCGAAGGCCCTCCCGGATGGAACGTGGCAACAGAAGGGCGACTGTGACTCAACTCGCCGGTAATTGGAATGCTGGTAATGGGTGTAATGTGTCGCAACACAGTACACCGAACCATTCTTAAAATGGGGTTGCGTAGCCTTAGGCCGCTCCGAGTGCTCATGCTAACCACGGTTCACCAGCGACAGCGCCTACAAAGGGCACGCGAGCATCCAAACTGTACCTTGAGCGATTGGAAGAAGGTCGTCCGGTCCGATGAATCACGTTTCCTGTTTCTCAAAGTTGACGGACGGGTACGTGTGCGTCGTTTACCTGGGGAAGTGATGGCGCCTGGATGTACCGTGGGACAAAAACAAGCCAGTGGCGGCGGCAGTGTCATGCTTTGGGCGATGTTCTAGTGGGATATCTACCTAAACATCATTGCTGACAAGGTACACCCTTTCATGGCAACGGTCTTCCCCTCTGGCGGTGCCGTCTTTCAGCAGGATAATGCGCCCTGCCACACAGTCCGGATTGTTCGTGGATCATGAGGAAGAGATCCAGGTATTCCCTTGGCCTGCAAATTCCCAAGTCATCAGTCCCATCGAGCATCTGTGGTTTGTGTTGGAACAGCAACTCCGATCTGCAGCGTCTGAACCATGGACCTTACAAGAGTTAAAGGATCTGCTGGTTACGTGTTGGTAACAGATACCACAAGATATTTAGAAATCTTGTAGCGTCCATGCCTCGCCGGGTACGAACTGTTTTGGCTGCACGTGGAGGAACAATATCATATTAGATAGGTGGTCAATGTTTTGGCTCGCCGGTGTACATAGACACATTCATAAATGTCATTGAGTGTGCATACATGCATTTCTTTTACTTTTGAATCTTTGAGAGTTTTGTTGCGTTTTACAATTTTGTATGAGAAGTTCTATTTTCTGCTGAAGTTTCTTACTCAGGTTCGAATCATTGTAAATAGATATTTTTTTATTTATTTACATAAATACAAAAACAATGACCATTGACTATCGCAGATCTTGGGATTCAATCCGTGCAATATGGCAACATTCCTCCTGCAACGTTCAGATCATGAATTGTCGTGTGGTGGAGGCATTGGTGGAAACAGGAGGCCATATGCACAATGGTAGAGTGTCAATGTTTTTACTGTGCCTTGCATATGAAAACATTGTATATTATTATTCAAAGTCCCCAAAATTTTCTGTGTTACTGTAGAAGCAACAATCGCCATAAAGTGAAGTGGGGGTTTGTGCGAATATGATTGGAAAAGCCAATCATATCAATTTGGTAAATGCAGAGGCCCCAAGCGGTTGGAAGATTTCAGGCCTATTGCCATCAACTGTGTGTGTGTGTGTGTGTGTGTGTGTGTGTGTGTGTGTGTGTGTGTGTGTGTGTGTGTGTGTGTGTGTGACCACAATGCATCCCATAGGGCAGCGTTTACCAACTGGGGTCCGCGAATCGCATCCTCTGGAACTGGTGAAATCATTCGTTCTATGTATAGTAAATTGATGATAAATAAAATTATTATTATATATTTATGTAAAAATAAGAATAAAGTTGAGTTGTTTTAAACATAAACATGGCTCTGCTTCTGTGCCCGTTCTAGCTGCTTGCTTGCGTGGGGCCGTCACCAGGGCTAATCGAGTGAACCGTCGACTGCGATAGCTCAAACTTACTCGTGTCAGTTGTTCCAGTGTAACACGTCTGTTCCATTGAATAGCAGTTTCGCCCGTCTTCTCGCTTCTTTAATGAACAGTGCATGAATAACATTCGCAGCACCCCTGACTGGTAGTTCTCCCAAAAGTTATTTGCCACTACTCTGCAGACAAATAAAAAAAATCCATCAACTTGAACAATTTCTGGGCTCGATTGGTTTACAGATTAACCAAGCAAAGACAGCCCAAATGTTATTCATCGGAAGAAGTCACACAATAATATCAATGTAACCATAAATGGATCGCCCATTTAAAAAGTTAAAACGCACATGGATCTGGGCTTAGTATGGGATGAGGGTCTGATATTCCAGGCACACCTGAACACGAAAACAAAAATGTATTCTGCTATGCGAGCAATCCGCCGGGAACTAACGGGGATAGACAATGCTGAATTTGTCAAGAAATACGTCCTTCGATGTCTCTCCCCGTTCCTCTTTATGCAGCAACTATTTGGTCATTGGCTCCTACAACACACTTCAACAAGTTCCTCAACCTAAAATACAGGCTGGCTCCTGAAATGGCTCAACTTGCGGACTAGCTACCAGTACACTGTTTCTAGGGCTCAACTGTACATCAATCGCGAAGTCACACCATGGAAAAAACGAATTGTGACAGCTAACCTTCTTGCACTGGCCAGACTAATTACAGAACGACTTGACGCCCCTGATATCAGTGACCTAATAAAAACTCCCCAAATTGCCGGAGGAAGTCAAGTAGACAAGGCTCCCGCTGAGTATCAGTTTCAGTAACCTCAAAGGCCTCAGATGCATGTTCCCAGGAAACACGATTGATTTACCGAGGTCTAACCATCGACCTCGGTAAATTCTGACAGCATCACACTTACAGATGCTAGAAACTAATGGACCCATACATAAATCTACCGTTATGACTCTCAGGGACAACACCAGAAGGAAAATATGGACTGCCTCAACTAAGGAAATTCTTGCTTGTACATAAACTCAAAGTTTTATCCAGCACTTTCGATCAAATATTATCTTGCTTAAATTGGAATACTACGGTATTCCACGATTTTCAGGTATGTAATTAAAGTATTCTGTAAATACTGTTTCTTTCAGGTTAAGCACACATGTCCCTGCCTTAACCTGTGAATGTAATAATCACTCCCCCTCTAGCTTACTGCTGTCCAGGGCGTGGCTCTAAAGTAGAGCAATAAACAGATTTTAATAATAATAAATAGAGGGCTTAGTCCCCTGCTCGCTTTGCTCGCCCACGCGTTTCTATGTGAAATATAGAGGAGGTATACGGAGTAAGTCAAATCTTTTCTACGTAAAAGACACCTGTGGAAACGCAGTAGTCGATATCTAATGTAATTATTTATCTGTGCTTTTGTAGTGCACAGATGGTTTTTAACAGAATCCTGCTCTGTTAAAAACCTGTAGCTTTTAAAGTGCGGAATACAGTATAATAATTATACTGTAATTTATGTTAGCAGGAAAATAATCAATAGGTAATGAAAGTTGGACTTTGATGGTAATTTAATATTTAAAGAAACATGCATTGCTGATAATTGAAAACAACACATATTGCCGGTATTGCGTTGTTTGAAGTTTTTGTTTTGAAGTTTTTATAGTTTGTCAGAATGACCGCTTTTTTTTTATTTTACACACTGGTTCATCTGCATCATAATTCCTTTCAGTATTTGAGATATTTTAGCTTTTCTATTCCTTTAACAGCTTTTGCTTGCACTTAACTTCGCGAAAGAGCCATTACTCGCTGTCAACGTTTTAGAAGGAAATTGGAGATGATATATTGAGTTCGCGGCACGACTTGCACAGAGACAGAGAAAGAGAAACTGCTCTGCGCACCTGGATTTTTTTATTATTATAGTTTGGTGCGTGATCGTAATCATTATGGAAGGTTTTTTTTATACCGAAATAAATGGAAGGTACGATAACAGGCATGATATCTTAGGTTTCTGCTTTTAGATTTAACGAAGATCACTCCAAATACTATTTGTTACTACGAAACCTGTAAATCAAAATTTACACGGAAAAGACATTTAAAGAATAGTCATTTTAAATTAAGAAACATATTACATATTTCGGATCTTCATATTAAGTTCGCAAAGTTCCGGACTTTGCGTAAGATCTTCCATAAATTGAGTGAAATCCCGATTATGGGTCCTTCTTCACAACGAGGAACTTTCACAAAAATACTTCATTCAATGTATATTCTGAATATTTCATTCTTTTTTAAATTACTTTAAAATTTAGTAAACTATACTAAATTTTGAAAATTCAATTAAATCAAAAAAAAACTTTAAAAACTCTTAAGAAAATTGAATGATAAATAACAGAATATACAAGAGATTGAAACCAGTCTTAGCGATTTCTAAGGAGCGCAAAATTGTGTTAAGGATCGAAAACAGTGAGATCGGGATGGTCACTAACGCCCCCAGCATGAGTTTTAAGAAGAATACACCAGAAGCACAATATAGAATAATCGAATGGGAATTTGTAATACGGATGCATGGAGGAAAATTAAGAAATTTTATTGGTAGCACATATGCATCGGTACTTAGAACTCTGCAAGAAGCTTTATTCTGTTTCCCGGTTATTGCCATTTTATTTATAAGATCACCGAACTATTACAGCTTTTTTTAAAAACAATATGCAAATGACCGGGAAACATATCACAAACGTATCCATGGGAGGAAAGAGCTAAGGGGGATAAACCCTCTAAGGGTATTTGCTTCACATTATGCAGGGTGTCACGTGACTTTATATCGTAACTTCAGGAGATGATACGAAATCATTTTGAGCAAAATGTATCCACATGGGTCAGACTCTAAAAAGTTACTGAACTATGCTATTTGAAAATAGGTTGTAGTTCGTAATACTGCACGTTCCCTAGTCAAATGAGCCAGACTGTGCATCCAATGTGAACGGCGGGCATCTGGAACAAGCACTGTTAATCAGAACTACGTAAGCTGTACAGTGTAATCACTTCCCAATTTGTTCAGTATGATACATACTCACTAGCCAAAAAATTAGGAACCTTTTGCAATTGGCATTGGTGGCAACAGATAATTAAACATACAGTATGAAAATGCAAGTGCCACATGGTATGATCTCAAGCTCCTTAGTATCAGATAAACTCTTGGGGCTTCTTGAGGTGATCCAGTCATGGGAAAGGCATGCGATCTTTCCGATTTTCAGAAAGGTGCTATTGTTAGAGCACCTTTAGTAAGAGCGAAATTTGAGAAAACAAAGGAAATCATTGGTGTATCAAACGCAACCATCTCAAAAAATATACAATTAGAGGAAGGTGAAAGAAGGCAGCTCTAAAAGAAAGAAATGGGACAGAGCATCGGTATTCCAAGAACGAGAACAAAGGAAATTAAAGCGAATTGTGTGTCAGAATAGGTCTAATATACAGCAAATGATTGACAAATTCAACTTTAACAAAGAAAGGCCCATTTCCAACCGAATTAAGTGGTGGCAGTTAAAAGTTGGCTGGAATTTAGTACTGCAGTTGTGTACCTCTACGAAATCAACTTCTGTAAAAAAAAAAAAAAATCGACAGATTCATTTGAAATGTTGCCGCCAGCGCCGACTGGTGTCTTGCATCATAAAAAATTCGCTGGAATATTTTATCTCGTATGTCCAGCTTGTATTCATACGCCATGTTTTTCATGAACGATAAGACCAAGGGGTCGAAATTCAATGAAAGCAGTTGCTAATAGTGTACTGCCATGGTCAATCCATCAGCCAGGGAACTGTTCATTCAGATACTGACTGAAGTTCCTACTGAAATGCAGAGCTGCTGTGTTATGTTGGTATATAAGCAAGTACCAATATGACACAATAACTGCATTTCAGTAGGAATCATGGAATGTGCAATACATATAAAATCCGCACGTACCGTAGATATACTATATACCTGCCACGGTCAGAAGCTAAGTAAAAGAATTACACCTGGAATAGTGCTTGCAAATGAATATATCCAAGAGGAATAGTAATTCATTTTGCAAAAATGCCGCGTAAATGTCACCCGTCCGACCTTGAGGAATAATATGTGATCCAAGCAATAGGTCATCGAGGACACCAGGCTACTACCCCGCGCTTACAGAAAAATAAATCTGGAAGTTACTAACCACTATTTTGTGGAAATTCTCACGAGCCCACAAATGGTTAAGTTTCTGGTTATGTTGACTTCATCGTAAGTAAAATTAGTTCCATCGGTGAACGAACTGTAGCAATGCAAATGGGTATCTGCAGGTAACCGACGACAGAATTATAACCAGCTATCCATATTTGCACTTTCAAAGATGTTGAATTTGCTGGATATGGTACGGATACAATTTGTCACTGTTTAATGTTGTCCAGGGTGTCATGCGTGGAATATTGGGACCAGCGAAGGTTCTTATAGCACTAACACGGGGGCCGTACCCTGTTATTTTAATAACTTAGAACGCTCGTACTGAATGTTCAACTGTGAAAAACACACTCGGGAATAACCATTTTTCTTGCAAACTTGGTGAATATTAGTAAACACCCTTCGATCTGGGATTCCTCGCTGTAGAAGTCGTTGCCGATATCCCTACGGCATTGGGATTATCATTGCAAAAAACCGTTCACAAAGTGCATATCCGCATATCGCTTGGAAAACAAACGTCACTATAATGTCCCCCCCCCCTTTTTTTTTTGTAGCGGTCAGGAGCGAAATTCGAACAATATTCTTATCGACACAGACCAGACAGGAAATGTGACTTAAAAAATTAAAGTAGTAAAATAAAGTATTTAAAAAATATATATATATAGAAAATATATATAATAGAAGAGAATGAAAAAAAAAAAAAAAAACACAGTTCCAGAGTGTCTCTTTCGAGGTTTATGGTTTCCAAAAAGGAAAACTAGAATGTATGGAAGAAACTTTTCCCAAACGAGAACTCCGGATTGCAAGTAAGAAGATACGTCTGCTTGACTGGCTAAATCTGCCACAAACTGAAAAATGAAAAGTTAGACTAAAATGAAGATAACGAAAATCACCAAATGAATAATAAATGAACATTACTGGGAAAGAATAGAAGATGGAATTTGGCCACTGATGACCCATCTTGTCACGGGACCATCCTACAAGGCACTTCAAAGGGGCGAAGGACGAACGTAGTGTCAGGACTGTTTGCTCATTGGTTGTGGTGTCGAGCTATGTCCACTCAACTCAGATTCACGTTATCGAAACACTATGTTCGTCCTTCGTTCGCCAGAGTGTCTTGTAGCTTTCCCTTGAAAATACGGGGTATCGGAGGCCAAATTTCAATCAATTTCCTGTGGTATTTTCATTTATTATTCATTAAGCGACCTTCATTTTACTCTCACTAAATTTTCCTTTCAGTTTGTGCTAGCTTTAGCCAGTCAAGAATGTTTTACTGGAGCTCCAGAGTTATCACTTTTCGATCTCTGAACAAATATTTGACTTTATAATTGTTTTATCATTTTATCCGACATTACAACATTTTTATCATTTTGTTCAGTGTAACAAACAAATATTCGTTATCAATGGCTATGTATGGCATATACACTATGTTTGTTTATTGATATATATATCCTATCAACTCGTATCAACTTTTTCTGGATCCACCACGGCTTGAGAATGAATCTTATACTGAACTAGATATTGGAGTTTTGTCAACTGTAGTAATTTATGCACACTTCGTGGAGTCTCAGTGTAGCAATTTAATTCCTTTTCAAACAGGTCGCTTTATGGAAAGTGCAGATGCCTTTTCTCTCTCTTCCCCCCCACATTTTAAATCGCAGAGAAAAATAAATTAAAACTAAAGCGAAATTATTTTGGCATTATTTTGCCATTTTAATTCTAATACGAATAATAAAACGTTTGTATATTTTAAAATCAATTTTGCAGGCTGCGCTTGTAAGACTGTTTTTGAACAGTTTTGAAGAAAGTAATGCTTAATCTTTTGCAATGGCGTAATTAGAAATTATTCCGTATCAGCACGTTAGCAATGTAAAAAAAAGTAAAGTGCAGCCATTATCAACCCACTGCAGGGTGGAAGCCTCCTCAACAATTCATGCTGAGGGAAATGGACCATAATCTGCCACGCTGGTCCAGTGCGGGTTGGCAGATCGACCGTATTCAGCAGTCAGGGGCTTGAACCCCGGTCTACTCAAAGAGCGTGTGCTACTGCACTCCCGCTCCTGCCCACTCGGCTACGGAGCAATGTAAGAAACATTAAATCATTGTCTCATAAATTAATGGAAACTTTTGCAATGATTTTACAAGATGTATTTTAAGCAGAAACAAGCTTATTAAAAGTACAGCGAGTTATTTAAACGCTTTCTGTCCATTACTTTTTTTTTTTCTTCTGTTTCCTACAAAGCTTTTTTCTAACTCTACCTCACTTGGAGGTGCAGATAGTCAGTCTCAGGTAGAAGCGTAAGATATTTTTCCACCGGAAAATGTGTTCCTCAAAATAAGTGCGTGCTCTCGTAGCTACGAAAATGGCTAAAATCGCTGCCCTTCCACTAATGCCTTATGGCGTTAGTTTTCTTGACACACACACACACACACACACACACACACACACACACACACACACACACACAGTGATTATTGAATTGTGACCGCCCCATCCGTAATGAATTGTGACGCATAGCTCGAGTATAAGAAGGAGAACACTTTCGTACACTAGACCAGTGGTAATCTGCGTCTGGTTGTACAACCCAGAAGTGATAAAATAGCAATTATAGGACGTAGTAAAGACATCACGAAGTTTCAAAAGGGGATGATTGTAGGAGTTGGCGAGTCGAGTGCTTTCATATCCGAAACAGCACATCTTGTCGGATGCTCATGGCCCACTGTGGTTAAAGTGTACAAAGACTAGTATCAAATGGGTCAAACCACCTTCCGCCGACAGAACTGTAAAGGATTACGCAAGGTGGAGGTTCGTGGCGAGGCAAGGAGTGCAGAGGCGAAGGACGAGCATGGGCTCAACTCCAACGTTTCACTGGTCAGGTCCACCAAGAAACCCCCTCTCCTCACCAATGATCCCTGTTTTATTTATTTATTATTATTATTTTTTATTTATCTATTATTTTTTTATTTTATTTATTTATTATTTTTTTATTTTATTTATTTATTATTTTTTTATTTTTTTTTATTTTATTATAATTTTTTTATGTTTTCTTTCTTTTTTCTTTTTTTTTTTTTTTTTTGTTCTCAGTCAGGAAGCTCAGGCTGCCCCTGACGGAGAGCAGCCAGAATACTGTGGAAGTCTGTCTCACCTCCCAGTGGTGGTGGCGGGCAACGTGGCCCACTAGGAGCCCTGCGGCTAAGAAGCCAGCACATTACAACAGAACCCAACACAAAACTCTTCACATACAACACACTACACTTTTTCTGGCTTTTACAGAGTACTGATGGCGCAGATGTGGGAACCACAGGTGGCGCCTTACCCGAACACTATGCCACTATGATCCCTGTCGACAGCAAATGCTTTGGTGTTAACAACACACTGGAGGACTGGAAACTAGTGTGCTTGTCAGAAGAGTCCGAACAACTGGAGCAACAAGCCGACGGTGGCGCCTTTAGGGCTGTGTAACTGACCGTCCACATTAAAGAAATATTTATTGTATACAAAAGTCACATTGCTATATACAGAACCCTTCACAGGGTTCTGCTATATAAGAACAGATATATAGCAATATACAAGCCAGGTGGTTTACATGAAAAGAATAACACAACATTATAAACAAAGGAAAAAAAAACGAAAAAACAGCATTATGACCAATTATACAACATGATTAAAAGCCTGGAGCACACAAATGATAAATTTACACACGAAAATATATTTACAAAATCGTGTTATCAAGTGACGTTACATGCAGGGAGTTCTTTTATAGTGCAGGACAGTCATCTGAGCAGGCGCAAAAAGATTTGAATACTGGAGTGACAGATCCATGGGAGTGATGGACAGGTCCTCGGGAGCACGGTCTAATGGCCTGTGACGTATTCCTGAGAAGGAAGTCGATGGAGTAATTTCTTATTTTTTATCGACTGAGAACTTGTAGAGGCCACCATCCAAGGAGTGTGTATAATGCAGCATTTGCACGAATAAGAACTGATCGGGTAACTTTAACCGGATTGGCCCTAAGGCTTAGGACTGGGATCCTCCCTCTGCAGCTAGCCCAGAAATCTGGTTCGGAAAAAATGCCAACCATCATTTTGATGGCAAAGACGAGTCTTCTCTCGTGAATGATGGCAGACAAACGTCTGATGCGGAGAGCTGCTGCCATCTGGGTGGTCACTGGTTCAGCAGAAAGCCGAAATTTCCATATGGCCAGAATTTCCCCGCGAAAATCCCTCTAAGACGTGTTAGCAGTTGAAGTCCAGACTTCGGCGCCATAGAGTATAACCGGATATACGCGTCTTAATGTATCTGCATCAAACAGCCTGGTCATGGACGTGTATAAGTCGTTGCTTAAGCATCCACTGGAGTCCACAGAACTTTATTTTCAGGTGGTCTGTGTGTGGCAGAAAACAAAGCCTTTGGTCAAAAATAACGTCCAGATAAGTATGTTGTTGGATAGCAGAAATCGCGGATCCTTAAAATGGGTTGCACTATTGTTGGGTTCCGTTTGAACGAGAAAGTAAACTGTATATATTTCTCACAATTGATGTGAAGACCGAAACCGGAGAGGAAGGCCTCGAGGTTCTGGATTTTCTGAAGGATTAAGGCAACCAATGTAGTCAGCAGTGTCTCCAGGGTTGATAGGAGGAACAGTTTATATCATCAGCAAAGAAAATAATATCAGTTCGGCCCGTCACGAAAGGCATGAGAACAAAATTCCAGACAGGATTCGCCTTGTGGGACTCCAGCTGTAATAGTCCTGGTGTAGCGCAGCTTGCCATTGCGAACAATAATAGTTCTGTCCTCACGCATTGTCCGAATAAACTGGTAAGCTAAAATTGATTTTATCTCTGCAAATTAATGCTCTTTCTTTGGATTATCTTCGAGTAATGTGTTAATTTTAGATTCAGCCTAAGAAGAGAAAAAATCTGTTTAAATTGTGTTGAATGTGAAGAGATTCCTGCTTGATTTTTGTACGTAATTAGGTAGCGTTTTTTTTATACGAGTTAGGCCGTACTGGCTGCCACAGAGGGAACACTAGAGAGAGTGACCAGCTATATATATCGGTTACTACATCTCAAATCTTGCTGACTTTGAATAGGGTGGGGTGTCCATCGATGTGCCCTGGAGTGATGAACGTGCTCCAACTAACAAGCTTCTTTTACAGTACTGTATATCTCCCCAGTTTTAAACATGCTGTGCTTTCCCCTCCGCCACCCAGCGAACTGTTTGGAGTTTCTTCTAGCTTATCCGGGTTTTTCCAGTTAATCCAAAATTTCGTATTTTTACTGAAAACTGTAAATATGTTTGATTCTGACATCAAATATATGGACTGAGACCGTTCTGATGCTTCCAGTCGCTGTAAAGGTGCTCATGCTATACATATATATATTTGACAATTCAAGTAGAACAAACAGAATAAAGAAAGTAAGACCACTAATTAGATCAGGATCAGGTCTCCCCCCCGATATTCCAGTGCAATGAGAAACGGAGGATTCAAGCGACTCCGACAATTCAAGCGACTAAGGACACCATCAACCAGAATATTATTATTAGTAGTAGCCATATGGTACAGGAAGCCCGAGGCTTTTGCTGCACCAGCCAAAAAAAAAAGTTCTGAGTTATCCTGCACGAGAGAGAGAGAGAGAGAGAGAGAGAGAGAGAGAGAGAGAGAGAGAGAGAGAGAGAGAGAGAGAGAGAGAGAGAGAGAGAGAGAAGTAGCAGGGAATCAACAAGAACGAGAAGAATGATGATATCCAGCTGAGGACCCTGGGTGTGCCAAGCCCATACTCACCAGATGTGAGCCCCTGGGCTTATGTTACAAGGAAACCCTAAAGACAAATTCTTAAAACTCAGAAGAGTACTGGAAAGATACATGGCAAAAAAAAAAAAAAAATCGTATCTCAGCAGCTGTTAGGACGGATATTATTGATAACTGGTCCAAAATGGAGGGAATAGGATAGCACTGCAAACGAGAAGCTTTCTAGTGCCACACTAGAAATGTTTCAAGAGAGGGAAAAAACAATATCACCTCTGTATGAGAAAGCCCCGGTCCTTATGCAGAGGTATACAGGAGCGAACAATCTGACTTAACTACTTCCACAGAACAGAAGAAACTCAAAAAAGGCTGAGATAAAAAAACCTGAATCTCATGTCCTGAATCAAAATAGCTATGCTGTGAAGCATGTCCAAACAGCAAATCTTAGAGAGCAGATGAGGAAGCTGAAAATTAAGACCATGCGGAAAACAAGGATACCAGGTCTCATTGAGACCTCTACCAGGGAGGATGCTCTTTCCATATATAGTTACCGTCTGTTTAAAAGCAAAGACTATCTATTGTACTATTCATCGATAAGGTCATCACTTCCACAGAATTGAAGCAAGAGATCTATTTCAAAAACCCCAGTGACCACCTCTTTGAAGGATTTGACATATATGTAATCCCGAAATACACTACCAAGATTAAAGTCCTGACTGTAGTTAACTGGGTCACTGAACTCTTCCCTTCTGCTAGACAGATTCTCAGTCAACAGGAAAGGGTCTTTCTTGGCTGGGGCTACCAGAGGTTTAGAGAGCACATCCAGTCCATAAATGTTACTGATTCTTTAAATTTGGCCATACGTCACACAATTTTAATCAGCGAGATTCGACATGTGGTCATTGCGTTTAGGGTAGCCACAAATTCAGTGCGTGTCCAAACAAGGAACAGGCAGCTGTTTCTTCCAACTGCAGAAGTGCAAGACTACCGCAACAGAACTCAATCATAGGTCCAAATTGTGCTGAAGCCAATTTGGATCCTTTTGAAAGCCATTGAAAGCCAAGAGTACATACGCCGATGAGCCAAAACATTATGATCAGCGAGTCGTTATGCAAATCGAAGCAACTGCAGGTGAACTACGGGCACGGGTCGGGACATAGTATAAAAAACACCTGATAATGAGCTCCGTTAATCAGCGTTACTTTTGTTTTTCAGATGGTAAAGGCAGTGGACTTAAGCGAGTTTGAAAAAGGCCAAATTGTAATGGCCAGACGACCGGGTCAGAGCATATCCAAAACGGCACAGCTGGTGGGATGCTCACGGACAGCCGTGATTAGTACCTACCGAAAGTGGTCCGAGGAGGGAAAATCCACGAACCGCCGGCGAGGTGTTGGTTGAGCAAAGGCTCTCCCGGATGGTAGATGGCAACAGAAGGGCGACTGTGGCGCAACTCACCAATAATTGGAATGCTGGTGATGGGAGTAATGTGTCACAACACAGTACATTGAACCCTACTGAAAATGAGACTGTGTTGCCGCAGGCTGCTCCGAGTGCCCATGCTAACCACGGTTCACCGGCGACAGGGCGTACAACGGGCTCGCGAGCATCGAAACTGGACCTTGAGTAATTGGAAGAAGGTCGTCTGTTTCGATGAATCACGTTACCTGTTGCACACATGTGGACAGCCGGGTATGTGTGCATTGTTTACCTGGAGAAGTGATGGCGTCTGGATGCACTGTGGGATGAAAACAAGCCGGTGGCGTCGGTGTCATGCTTTGGGCAATGTTCTGCTGGGATACCCTGGGTCCAGTCACCCATGTGCCGGGAACTCTGATGTCTATCACATAAGATGGGGTGATTTGGATAACCTACTGGCGACCCAAAACCGAACTCCCTTGTGCAGACTTGTTTTTTCCTATTTCCTGGGGAGGGGGTGAGGAGAGTATTTGCTCTTCTTCGACCCCCTCTTCTTCCTATTTCATCCCCCCATTTCACCATCCCCTCCCATAACTTTCTCTTGTACAGCGACTCCCCACATGTCCAAATTTAAATCACATCAAATTTTGCCCGACCTTTTAGGCTCTCTAGAAATAGTTCTTACAGCTTAAAGCCCCACGTAGCGCTTTCTAAATGCAATTTTACCTAAATCAACCGCGATCGCTCCAACCTTTATTTTTGGTCCTAGTCAACGAAATCTCAGGAAAGTAAGTGGCAGGACCTGCCAGAGTATAATTAATCTCTTGTTACACTCGGCCGGCGTACCCATCACTTGGTATGGTAACGCCGGTCCCATTACGAGCCCGGTGGCCAACAGGCCGGATGAACAATGGGCACAATAAACTACATATCACATGACCCAAAGATTATTTTTAAACCTCTGGCATAGACAGGGTACCGTCACTTAATACACAAAACATACGCGGCGATGGGAGAAACCCCGGAGCCGTCTGACTCTCACAACATACCTATACCTAAGATTGGGGAAATTTTGGTGCCGTTTGACCCTCAATACACTTTGTACCTAAAGATCATTGCTGACCAGGTACACCCTTTAATGGCAACGGTCTTCCCCTCTGGCGGTGCCGTCTTTCAACAGGATAATGCACCATGCCACACCGCCCGGATTGTTCGGGTCTGGTTCGCGGAACATAAGGAAGACTTCAAGGTATTGCCCTGGCCTCCAAGATTCCCCAGATATCAATTCTATCGAGCATCTGTAGTTTGTATTGGAACAGCAACTCCGATCTGCGCTTCTGAACCACAAACATTACAGGAGTTAAAGGATCTGCTGGTACCAGATACCACAAAACACATTTAGAATCTTGTAGCGTTCATGCCTTTACGAGCTGTTTTGGCTGCACATGAAGGACCAACATCATATTAGGTAGGTGGTCATAATGTTTTGGCTCATCGGTGTATCAAGCGAGAACTAATTATGAATAAAATACTCACTACTGCAGTAACTCAAGGGCTGCAAAATAACAAATTAACTCCCAAAAATCTAGCTCGGTAGTTGATCAAATTAAAACTTAAAGCCCTGGAAGAAAATTGGCCAATTTGTTCTATAGAAACCCTATTCCCATAAGGTCACTTAAACCCTTTTCCCATAATGTCCCTCTTCATACTGAATTATAGCGTAATGCTGAAACGCCCTGGATAGCAACTGCAATTAGGAAGACACTAAAATCAGACTAATGAGGATCTCATCTCTTTGCATGCCTATCAGTGCATGCACACAAATTACCTCTGCTGCTGCTGGAACCCTACATGTGCTCTCGAATTGCAGTCGTCCTGGAGCGGATATCTCTAACTCAATCCAGACTGCGCCTGATGAACTCCCAAGTGGGAAGTCCCCTGGGACTATCTTATCTTAGTGGATGCGAACTGCCGCTCGAAATTGTAGCACGCACAACCCTTGATTGTGAGTGTGAAAACATAAATGTGACTAGGGCTCTAAATCTTGTCCAATTGAATGCTCAAAGAGCAAGAGCCGTTGTAGATCAGATCAAACTCAAATTGGAAGAAAATAATATAGATATCTTGGTACTCCAGGAGCCCTACGCACATATGGGTAGAGTTCAGGGATACCCAAGAGACTATAAAATAATAGAATACACCTCAGGTGTCCCTTCCACAGCAATAGTAGTTAAAAATACTGACCTTACAGTCACAAAGGTGGGTCACCTCTGCTCCCCAGTGGGAGTGTGTGCCCATATTACCAGTGCTGTAGGACAGTTTTACATTATTTCACTATATTCCAGACCAGGTGAAGATATAAATCCAACTATTGAATACCTACAAGTAGTCACAAACTTGCTACCTACTGCAAATATCATAGTGTGTGCTGATGTCAACTGCCGGTCAGCCTTATGGCATAGCCGTACAGAAGACAGAGCAGGCACACACAACGGCCAGATACTTTCAGACTATATAGCCACCTCACCCTTTCAAGTGCTAAACCAACCAAATAACCTCCCAACTTTTAGCAGTACCATGTGGGAGAGTGACATTGATATCACTCTTGCCACCAATTCAATAGCTTATAAAATCACAGACTGGTGTGTCCAGCCAGCCTGGACCACATCAGATCACAGAGCCATTTCCTTCAAACTAAACAGGCAATTACAAACAACCCAACACTCTCTGTTGGATATCAAAAGGTATAACCTTAAAAAGGCAAACTGGCAGATTTTTGCAGAACATACAGCAGCTGAGCTGCAAAAACAGGAAAATGAGTGGTCTAGATCAGGCAACTGTAGCCCGGACGAGCAAGCACTGACTATGACAAACATTTTAACAAAAACAGCAACCCTGTCTATCCCACGGAAAAAACCGAGGAAGCAGACAGTTCCCTGATGGTGCCCCGAACTGACTATACTCAGAAGTAGGGTACACCAGGCACGGAGACATTTTCAAAGAGCCAGAACATCTTGGTCACAAAATGAGGTGGATGCACTGAGAGATTCTTATAAAACTCACAGGAATCAGTATACAGCCCTCATAAGAGATAAGAAAAAGGAATGCTGGAAGCACTTGGTGGGAACTACTGGAAACAATAACCCTTGGGGAGTTGTCTACAGAATAGTGACCAACAAGCTGCCAAGAGGAGATGTCTTAGAAACTACTGTCAAACCAGATGGAACCCCAACCCTGTGTTGGGTGGATTCTGTAAATAACATCCTAGACAGTATCATTCAGACTGAAACTGGAAATCATTCCCCCACCCAGCTCGACATTATAAAAGAAAACACTGAATATGACAATGCCAATATTGAACCTCTGTTCACTATACAAGACTTAGAAATAGCACTATCTAAAACCAAAAACAATAAATGCCCAGGTTTTGACCTCTTAGAGGTTGAGATTATCAAAAAATTAGCAGAAATAGCACCAGATAAATTAATAGCACTATATAATAACTGTATGACAGAAGGTATATTCCCAAAAATATGGAAACAAGCTGTGTTAAGGTTAATCCTGAAAAACCCTGAAAAACTCCCTACTGATCCCAAATCATATAGACCAATAGCCCTACTCCCTGTACTAGGGAAAATATACGAAAGATTAATATACAGCAGATTAGCTCAATATTACACAGAAGCAGGCTTGCATTCCAACAATCAGTATGGTTTTAAGCAGGGCAATTCTACGGAGGATGCCATGCACCACCTACTGACAACAGTTAAAAACACAGAGGAGAAATATATGCTGGCAATCTCCATTGACTTTGCTGGGGCATTTGACTCACTGTGGTGGCCTAGTGTCCTTAGGAGACTTCGCCAGGCAAATGCCCCCACAAAACCTCTATAAGGTAATAAACAGCTACCTTACAGACAGAAGTGTCTCAGTACGCACAAGGTTCCAGGAATTGACACGCCCTGTGAATAAAGGCTGCTCGCAGGGATCAATCCTTGGCCCTTTCTTTTGGAACATTGTTCTGGATGAATTTCTGGCCTTGGATCTGGGCCCCGTGGAAAGCCTGGCCTTTGCAGATGACATGATTTTCCTTGTAAAAGGCAACTCACGAGTGGTTGTAGAGCAAAGATCAAATGCCGCTCTCTTGCAGCTGCAGGAGTGGGCACAAATGCACATGCTCAAAATATCGCCTGAAAAAACCAAACAAATACTTCTAAAAGGTAATTTGGACATGAGAAGACGTCCACAAATCAAAATTAACACAATCACTATAAAAATGGTAACAGAACTAAAATATCTTGGAGTGGTCTTTGATTCAAAATTAACTTTTTACCCCCATTTGATCTACTTGGCGAAGAAAGTGAGAAATTATGCAGGTATGATTTCCAGGATCAGTCGAGCAGACTGGGGACTCAAAAGAAAGACCTTGGCAATCATATACCGTGCAATGTTCCTGCCTGTTATCACCTATGGAGCCGGTGCATGGTTCATCCGCTCGGCCATAGTAAGAAATAGGAATAAATTAGAATCAATACAAAGGACAATACTACTCACTATTACCAGAGCATGTCGCACAGTAAGCACACCTGCACTACAGTTGCTGGCCGGAACTCTCCCACTTTACCTGGAAGTAGCCAAAAGAGGCTTATATTATAGATTTAAAAAGGGCATATCCACAGAATTTCTGGGGATAGCCCTTGATACAACCAATACCTTCAATGATGAAAGAAAAAGAATAGCCACAAAGCTCCACGAGCTATGGCAAACAAAGTGGGAGCAGGAAACCAGAGGTCTGGTCACCAAACGGTTTCTGCCACTGGTGTCAATGGTTAGCCCAAAGCCACCTAAGTGGTATGCCCCTGGACTTTTTACAACATTTATATTGACAGGGCACGGCTCCCTAAAGGCGAAACTAACCTCCTTAGGCCTGACCGATGACCCAAACTGCACCTGTGGCGAAAGTGAAGACTGGGCACACATTCTCTATGAATGTATAATATATGACATCCCCAGAACAGAGCTAATAGCACAGATTGGTCCCCTTCCCAGGGGAGAAGAACATCACTTCATCATAGAAGAGCAAAATTATAAAGCTTTTACATCTTTCACACAGAAAGTTTTCGAAATGCGCAGAGCAATTTCAGCCCCCCAGCAATTAAACAATAATTAATAGTAAAATTGCCCAAGTTTCCCACCACGCCCAGATGATGACTTAAAAACTGTTAGGATAGCAGTATTCTGCACCCTGACATAACCAAACTCCCCATGACTACCATGCCATGTGTAGGAACCTGGGGCCCCAAACCAATGTAGGGGAGGGGGATGGGAATGCATGCAGAGAAAGTGAATGGGAGTGAGCAGACGAGCAAATGTAATTGGCCGAAAGAATACAAAGTTAAAAATAACTTACATTACTTTATATATACTGTACCAGCAAACATTTACAAACCACATAAACACTATCATTGCATTCTCCCCTGGCCTGCAAAAAAAAAAAAAAAAAAAAACCTTGCAGCTAGGCCTGCACCACAACTGAAGAAAAACAGTAAGTTGCGGTGCCCAGAGAGTGCAGTGCAGAAAGAAAGAGTCGAATAAATGAGATGAGAACTAGAAGAATGAATAAAAGTGCAAGCGTGAGAGAAAAGAACACAAATGCTAAGTTAAGTACACACTAACCCTGGTTTTAATTAGTATTTAAATTTACGCTACCCATCATTGCATCCCCTCCTGGTGTGTGAGAAAAAGATGAATGAGTCGAGTGAAAAAAAAAAAAAAAAAAAATTTTATAAAATAAGAAAAAAGTATAAAAAAAAAATAATAATAAATAAATAAAAAAAAAAATTATAAAATAAGAAAAAAGTATAAAAAAAATATATATATATATAAAATAAGAAAAAAGTATAAAAAAAAAATAAATAAAATAAAAAAAAAAAAAAAAAAAGAATGCAAGTAGAGTGAGAATGCACATTCCGAATGAAGTAAATGTGTGCGTCTCCCCCCCTTCACCTGGTAGGTTCCCCACTGCCAGCTAACATATCCCACCCCCAGAGCGGGATGGGCAGCTGGACCTTCATACCGGATTCGACACTCCTTGGACAAGACACCGACGAAAACACTCTGCGGCTTTGCTGCCAACACGCCATTGGCGATCCGAACTGGGTACTCTAACCTGGTTCCCTTTAAAACCCCATCCCCAGGCAGGGAATGGAGGAGATGGACCTCTGTCTCCTCTCCTCCCTGCCTACCCCCCATATTTCGCCTGGTGGGGCTCGTCTCCACTGACCTCTTTGGGGATGCCTACTCTATCCGTCCCTATTCTTCTATCTGTTTCCTCCCCAGTCTTCAATCTCCCCCCCCTCTCTCTCTCACTAAATCGACCGAGTACACCCCTTAACAATGCCGCCAAATTATAACCAACGTCTAAATTCTACCGGTTTTGTGCAAATCTCTAAGATATCTAACACTATCAGCTTTTATCTAGCGTTACATGTCTAAATTTAATAACATCAAAATCTTGCCCGACCTATTTGGCCTTTAACACATCTCTTTAGTGTTCAACCCTAACCAGCGATTTCCTAACAGCAATCCCATTAAGCATTAATGTCAAATGCATAAACTTTTATTTTATTTTATTTATTTATGTATTTATTTATTTATTTATTTATTATTATTTTTTTTTTAAATAGGCCCTAGCCACTGAAATCCCAGGAAACTAGGTGGCAGGACCTGCCAGAGCAAATTGTTGTGATACTGGATACACCCGGCTAGCCTCCACGTGGCAGGGTATGGGCAACGTCGGGCCCCACTAGGGGCCTGGCGGCCAATAAGCCGGATAAACAATGGGCACAACATATCACACTGCACAGACACGACCCACACACTTTCAAGTCTCTGGCTTGACAGTGTACTGTCCTCGATACAGCGAAACACACGCGGAGATGGGAGAAATCCCAGGTGCCGTCTGACACGAACATACCTTATACCTTATAACCCTTGATTGTGCTGGCACCAGAAACGTTGAAGACTTTGAGAACTATATTATCTCTACCAATCTTGAGGCTCTAAACAAGCCAGGTAACCTCTACACCTTCAGGAGTACCCTATGAGAAAACACTATTGATGTAACTTTAGCCACTCCTGCTGTTGGCCAGAAATTCTCAAAATGGAAGGTCAAAGAGTCCTGGACATCTGGCCACAGGGCGATTACCTTTTCCTGAGTCGCTCTGTTTGTCATGCACCCCCAACTCCGATGGATATTATTAGATTCTGCACTAAAAAAGCAGATTGCAACTGTTTCCACCAAGTATTGACTAATAAACTCCACGCTGATTCATCATATCTGACAGGAAACACAATAAATAAGTGTGTATCTATGCTCACCAAGATAACAGAAGAAGCCTGTAAAGCAGCTATTCCATAAAGTAAACCAGTCAGAAACGAGAGTTCCCTAGTGGAATGAGGAGTTCTAAAACCAGAGAAAGATGTTAAACTTGGAAGCTTTCCAACGAGGAGGCGCTTCATTGCCTCAAATGGGAATTGATGCGGCTAGGGAGTACTACAGGACCTTGTGGAACAGATATACGGACATCAGTGTAAGAAAGCTTCATGGTAGCACCTGTCTAGACTGGTTTTCCATATAGTGATCAACAAACTCCCCATGGGAGAAGTCTTATGCTCCACAATCATGTCTGATGGTTATCTGATGCTGAAGTGAGAGCATTCCACCACAAACATTCTCGGCCTTCTCTTTCCTGCTGATGACTCATTAAGCCTAGAGCGGCAATCAATTCTCTAGAAATGAAGAATACATCGCTGAAAACTTGGAACATCCGTTTATCATGGAATAGCTGTAAGCTGCGCAACAATGAAACAAGACGAATAAGACACCAGGAAGAGATCTTATTGAAGATGATGTAGTCAAGGAGTTTGCTAAAAAATTCCCACTAAACCTTCTGGCCACATTCAACAAATGCTATAAAAGCAGGATAGTTCCCAAACATCTGGAGGGAGGCAAGCCTTAAGCTAATACTAAAGAGTCTCGACCAGCCAGCTGAACATCTATTCATATTGCCACATAGCCCTTCTTCCAGTTCTTGCTGAGCTCCTGGAAAAAGCTACTCTACAGACTAGGAAAGTACTACGCAGACTCAGGCTTGTCCTCTAAACTGCAGTTTGGGTTTAAATAAGGATCTAGTATAGAGGACGCAGTACAATACCTGATCACCACAGCTACTGAAGTGAACATCAAATATTCACCAGCTATTACTGTGGACTTCGCTGGAGCTTTTGACTGGGTCTGGTGATCCAGTGTCCTAAGACGACTTTGACACTCAAGTATCCTTGGAATTTGTATGGATGTGACAAGTCTTATTTCAACTAAAGTCATGATTACAGCTGGATACTAGCAGATCACCGGCTTGTCACACGGGGTTGACCTCAGAGCTCTTGTCCTTTGCATTTCTGCTGGTCCATCATCTTGGAACAGTTCCTTGGGATGGATCTCAAGCCGCGAAGTCCTTCGCTGATGACCTGGTCATACTGTTGTTTATTGTTATTTGTTTTTTTAGGAGCATTAGCAACTAAGGCCATATTGCTCCGGGGATATGTGGTGGTCATTCCCTGACCTTTCCGCATCCTCCGTATTTGGTGGACACGGGCTCGAACCCCGGTCTAATCAAGAAGCGTGTGCTACGCACTGCTGCTCCTGCCCACCTGGCTACGGAGGCGCCGCCCCTGGTCATACATGTAGACACTAGAGCTCAATTAGAAACTAGGGCTAACCAAGCACTCGGCAAGCTCCAATGCTGGGAAACCATAATACTTAGGTCTGATAATTGACATGAAGCGTACCCTTTATCCTCACTTGGTTTACGTGACGTCAATGATCAGAAATTACATGACTTGATAACCAGAATAAATCGAACAGACTGGGGTCTCAAAAACGAAGGGCTTTGGCTCTTATCTACAAAGTTACCTTCTTGGCAACTGTTTGCTATAGTGCAGTAGTTGGTGCATAAATGGCACCTTGGTGCATAACAAGTCAAAATATGACCCTATCCAAAAGGTTATGCTACTTAGTCACTAGAGCCTGCCACACTGTTAGAGTCCCAAACTCACCAGATCTTGGCCCGCTTCGTGCCTCTATATGTTGAGGTGGTCAAATAAGGCCTCTTTCAAAGACTATGGAAGGTCAACCCTACTCAGATTCTAGACAGATAACGATCTGAAGAAGAAAAGAAGATGTATAGTGGAAAGACTGTAAGCCATTTGGCAGGTATCTTGGAATGAAACTACAAAAGGCGCCAGCACCAAAAATTCCTTCCTAATATGGCCTTTCCTGATCCAAAGCCTCCTCTCCGGTTTTCTCCTGAGCTACAAGTAACGTTTCTATTAACGGGACACGGTCTGTTTAATAACAAGTTAGCAACCCTTGAAATACAGAAAAACCCTTTCTGCACTTGTGATAATCCTGAAAATTGGAACCATGTTATGTAAACATTCCCTGAATATGAAGAATATTGTATGCCCATGACTAAAATACAACAAAATCCACGAAACCAAGAGTATTTCCTCTTGAAGAACACTCAATAGTGTGATTACTAAGTTTGCACAATCAGTATTCCAACATAGGCACTCTATTCATAGTCGGCCTCTCTAATTTGACATCAATACAACTGTACAAACAAACGCAGAGCTGCAAATTCCTAAAGCCAGAGTACACACTTATATCCTCTATCTATTGGACCCCCAGAAATTGCTCAAATGGATTTCCCGACAAATCGACTAACCTCCTACAAGAAATTGCAAACCCTGTTTGAAGTACTACCCAGGGTGACTGATAAAGGTGCTCCTGTATACTGTCTGGTGGGTCAGGTGCTGCTCACATTTGTCTCTCAGGTGTGGGATGCCATTCTGGTGCTCCACTTTGGAGAACACCCTACTTTCTACTTTCCCTCGGTCTGAGTAGGCTTTTCAGGGAGATCCAGCCCTTTACTTCCTCCCTACCACCCTCATCAGGAGGACGCTTATTTCCTCCCCCTCCCTACTTCCTTCCCACTTGTGCTTCGCCTCAAACTATCTCCTTTACTCTCACTTTTCGTTTTACTTTGTCTCCGTCAGGAAGCTCAGGCAACCCTGGTAAAGGCTAGCTGGGGAACGATGGACCGCCTGGCTCACCTCCCTGTAGTGGCGGGCGAATTGGAGTCCCACTAGAGGACCTGTGGCCAAGTAGCCAGACGAATAACACACTAAACTACACAAATTACATCCACATCACACACTTCTAGCATTTATAGAGTTCTGCTTACATCACAAGAGTTCTGATGGCGCACGTGTGGAAAACTTACCTGTGGCGCTTTACCGCCAATACTATATCACAACCGACGCACGCCTTCCCGGATACTGGGCACCATGCACGGTGGATCATTGACTCGTGGTGCAAGCAACCTCGAGTCCATGGATCCACGATGCATGGTGCCCAGTATCCAGGAAGGTAGCAGTGGTTGCTTAATATAGGACATGTTTTGCTGGTGAGAACCCCTGGTGTGTACGGACCAACGTTTCACTGGTGAGGTCTACCGGCAGCTCTTAAAAACCAGATGAATCTTACAAGGGTACGGCGTGTGCCTTTTGTATGCAATAAAGAATTCTTCTTCTACATAGTCTATACAAGTGAACAAACAGAGTTAAGCTACATTACGAAGTTACATAAAATAACGAATAAGGATTTAAAAAATACTAATAGTAATTAGAGGCATGTGCTGCAAGAAAGCAAGCGTATGAGCTTATGTAACATTAGCCAAAAAAAAAGAAATTCACACAACCATTCCCTCTAAATGTTTGTCCAGTTCCTCCTTGAATTTATTTAAGCTATCAACTTCCACAACGACAGATGGAAGTTTGTTCCAGCAATTAATCACCCGCTGGCTAAAGGCAAATTTCCGCACATCTATTCTACAACTGTCTTCCCTCAATTTGAATTTTGCCCCCTTAGGTTCGTAATCTGAGCAAGTGGAAGAATCCCATCAAATAAGAAAGAAAGGTAACAGTAATTAAAAACGAAAAAGGACTACAAGTTGAGCAGGACATAAAATGACATCGCCTAAGGCCGGCATTTACACGACTGTCCTTTACCAAGGTGTCATCGCGCTATGCCTTGTCAATAGACCATAGGTCGATGTTGTGCAAGTTGAGTGTCGAGAGTCACATTCGCGAAATGTCTCTTGAAATTGTGTAGCCACTGTAACCTTGAGCAAAAGAAGGAGCGGGACTACTGCGGAGGTGTCTTTCTGGCAAACGCCAACCAACCCATGTTCCAGATGTTCATTTGATCATGCTTAGATAAAGGAATTTCTTCACAGATGAAGAAATTCCTTTATTTTTAGTACATGGGCTCTGCGGGCGTGTATTGAAGGTTGGAGCAAAGTGCAGATTTAGATGTGGTGTAGATATGGTGGGATCACAAGCTGGCCCACTTCAGCGCCCAAACTTCGAGACCCCATAATTTTCTGAGGCTGGTGGGAGGTGCGGCAGACCAAACCTTCAAGGCATAGGAGAGCCCAATACTGAAGTACATTGAGAGGTGTTTCCTAATTTGTTTATTGTGAATTTTTCACAAATCTATTTTCATTCCCCAGAAGGTTATCAAGGCTTTGAAATTTACTGAGCTTCGATTTGTTGTTTAAAAGGAATTTGACACTGTCTGTGGGAGTCAGAATGTTTCCTGCTAATTCTGGAAGTAGGGAAGATGCAGTATCAGCAGAAGTCATCCGAATTGGAGTAAAGATGAGATAGTTTGACTTCTCTGGATTAACTGACAGGCCAAAAAAAATTGGAACACTCCCAAAATGTATTTTGGTAGCTGTTTACAGTTGCTGAGGAGCTTTGTCTTGCTTGTGAATCATCAACACGGCGTTTGCATGGCAAGTAGCACACATCATCCGCATACGATGGGAACGCTGGAACTTGATCCATAAGTTGAACTAATATTGAAGCAAATAGCAGGGCTGAGAGCGAACCACCTTGTGAGATACCTACCTCCACACTTTTACAGACTACTGTTATTACACGTAAAGCGAAGCATTCTCCCGTATAGCAGACTTTTGAGGATGCCGAGCATATTGCCAGATAATCTTACAATCTTTCAAGTAAGGCAAGAAGGGGTGAGATTTGAACCGAGTGTAAGGAAGATTTCATGTCCGAAAATATGGTGTAAAGATCTTCGTTGTCATCCCAGGCGTGAAGTGTTTTCTGTGATAAGGACTGTAGGCACGTTATAGTGGATCTATTAGACATGGCATATTGGATATGTTCGGCCTATGCGCAAAGATTGCGAGTGCTACATCATTATAGCACTTAAGGCACAAATGTTTGAGTACGTTGTTGTAGAGGTTGGTGAGCTCTCTACTGGTGAAATAGGAAGCAATTTTTAGACTAAAAAGAGATATTGTGTCAATTCCTGTGGTGGACTTGTCAGGTAGTGAATTTATTATTTTTAAATTTCAATATTTCCGAAGGATTTAACCTTTTTCCCTGGAAAACGTTAAGGATAGGCTTCGGACACACGGTGATCTCTCTTAAAACGAAGTATAGGCAACCTGCGTATAACACGGCTTCTCTCTAACATGATTGATAAAGTGTGACAGTCCTCGCACAACACGGTACTGATATAACACGGTTTTGCTCTAACACGGATAGAGAATTGTGGAGACCTTGCATAACACGGTATTTCTGAGCTTTGTGAGGGAAAAAAAAACTCTGTATTATGTTGGATGTAATTTTGCTACATTTCCATCTTTTTTTTTGTGAATTTTCGCTTTTGGCTCGCTAATCGTTATGCAAAAAAAAAAAAAAAAAAAAAAAAAGAGAATCCCCGAGTTAGGTTCTGTGCTATTGAACTTGTGGAAAAATCTAGATTTCAAAGTTTTACTGCTACTGGATAACACGCCAGTTTGAAATGCGCTCTAGGAACATCAATTCGGCCAATGCCCATTTCCGACATTGTTCAATGACAGTGTATCTAGGATCTTCTTTGTGGCTGGCAGTGGAAGGTTAAAGTCTCCGAGGATGATGAGCTTTTGATGATGATTGATTGTGGATGACAGCCATGCCGTCAGATTGAGAACATAATCTGAAACCATCTGAAATCATCTGAAATAATCTGAAATCATCAGAAACCGGTGGTGGAAATAAAAGGCATACACACAGAGATCGACAAACCAGCACAAACTCGTTAGATTCCAAGATCTGCTTCTAAGTCTCCTCCTGGGTAAGTGGATGCTTAATTAGGGGTAGTGAGCTCCTTTGACAGATTGCTACACCGCAACCTCGTCTCCCAATTCTGTTCGTAGCCAGCGTGTGATAACCAAGATTTGAGGTGAAGGTAGAAATTTCCATTTCATCTCTGAACAAGGTTTCAATAAGAATTACGAAGTCGTACTCTCCGCAGGAATGCGCTGTGTCATTGGGCCTGCACTGTGCACGAGTGGTTCGAGGAACACAGTGAAGATATCACCCACCTTGAACAGTTTCTAAATCGCCTAACTTCATCCAATTGAACACCTATGGGATATTTCGGAACGGGAACTGAGGCGCATGGAAGGCAACTGTCATCTATTCCGACACTGTGAAAAACCTTGTAGGCAGCACGGCTGGAAATACCTAAGGAAGTCTCCAACAACGTTGGAGCCTGTGCTTAACGGCTCCTCAGTTCCAAGTGTTCAAACACACAAAGATCTGGGGGTCGTCTTCGACTCCAAACTATCTTTCAACGATCACATAAACCTCATACAGTCGAGGCTGAATTCACTACGCTGGGTCGCCAAACAACAGCTGCTCCACACCACCGACCCACAACTGGTAAAAAGATACATCGTATCAATCCTTTACCCGACAATACTGTATGCTTCAGAGATATGGGCATCGGCCGCCAAATCCAACATTAAAAGAATATTCTCTGCCGAATTCTGGCTTCTAAAATGGGCCAACACCAAACTCCACCTTCCCCCAGCTCTCAGATCAACGCAGTTAGCAGAAGCTCTTCACCTACGCAGGCTCCGGTCCTACATCGGAGAAAGAAGGCTGCTGTTCACCATCAAGATGGCCACCGGTAAAATAACAGAGCCGAACTTCTGGAATCACTGCTCTTGGCGAATTCCTCCCCCTTATCTCCGGTCTTCAGCATAGCTGCTAGCAAACCGTAACCGGCTAGTACTAACCGACAGATTCCTGCCAAAGCAAATGCTGCCCTCACTGCAAGCCATCGACGGGGACCTCCAAGAAGTGGTCAATAATAAAAAATACAGGAAGGGTATCCTCGTCGAACTGAAAATGTAAAACTGTGCTTTGTTAATAATCTGATTTATCTTTTTTTCTCATGTGTATCTCTTTTGTAAATATGTTTTGTTAACCCCTGGCACCACCTTACCGTGACGGGACTAATTGTATGTCTATCATTATTATTATTATTATTAATATCAATTTATTTCCGAAGAAATGTCCTTTTACAGCTATGCAGCTAGAGGGCATGAGTTATATACAGAGAAAAAAACATAAAATACAGACATATGCATTGTATACAGAGCCAGATACAATATACGGCCTTAAACAGCCACTGGTGAAGATACAAAAACATAAAGTTATAACAAATACAAAAACATAAAGTTACAACAAGTACAAAAACATAAAGTTACAACAAGTACAAAAACATAAAGTTACAACAAATAAAAGTGCATCCGGATACATCGAAGCGTGGATATTGCGGTATCACAGAGAGTCCACCTAGAGCTTGACTAAGGCATACATGTCTGCAAGAATGGAAGATCTGTAGGTTCTGTCCTTGCAAAGTTTCTCAGCGTCTATGGCTAATCTGTTAAATATTTGGAAGGAGTTGTGTGGAAACATGTTGTCCAAGGAGGACATGCTACGCAGCTTCGATCTGTATGGGGAGGTGTTGGACTGGCATCTTCTCCTGTCGGACGGTCTGGCGATGATATCCCAAATATCGGGTGACCTCAGTTTTCCGGATAGAAGCTGAGAGATTGCTGCAATTAAAGATTCGATTCTATTCTATTCAGACATTTGGAACCAATGCCTATGCGAATAG